>NC_085944.1:7575757-7878787 GCF_963556715.1 Cydia fagiglandana | reverse complement strand
TTATATTAATTATATTTCTTTATGTTTATGGAAAATGTGAAAAAAATACTGGAGGGTCACTACATGGAATATTTTTTCAAATAGGATTTAAAAAAAAGGAAATTGTTTTTTAAATGCTACATTTAAAAAGAGAACACGATTAGAAACTTACCAGAATACTTAAAAACATTATTAACAAACGAGTTGATAAAATACATGGCACGTTTTAAATATTTCAACATGTTTACATCTCACAGCAGTTTTATAGTTAAAACACTAACTAAACAAATATTACGAGTAATAGGCAGTCACGGTTTGAAACAAAGCAACACAAAGCCTACTTAGAATAATCGATAAATATCTTATAAAGTTTTAATCTAGTTACTAAATTTAATAACACAATTAAAGAGTAACTTATTTATAATTACGATATTACTAAAATTCTTGTAAGATTTATAACCGCGAAATTGGCTCTACCTATTGACTCTACCAAACTATTCCTTTGTTTAGTATCGAATGTTTTATATAGCAGTAGACATAGCGATGTAAATAAACACATTTTATTAAAATTAAATATATTTAAATGATTCTTAACTAAATAATAATTCAGAATCTGTACATTAGAATTTGCTTTTATTCAGTAGCGTTAAAGTTTCTATACAAACTTAGCTAAAATAATTGAATAGGCAACTCGAAGAACAAAAGAATTTTTTTTTTTTGAGACATAACTTCAACGTAATCACCCTTACACAGACCAATCAGTCGTTTTTGACATCATTTACATACAACTCTCATGAATTATTTATGGCCGATATAATAACAGTAATGGCATCGAACGTAACTATTTCGTAATAATTTATACAGTAATTTTTAAAAGCCATTTTAAATTCATCAAGTTCGTAACGCAAGACGGCACCAGTCCTTATAAATAATTCGCGACCCCATTTTGTACACCTATCCCTTTGTACCGCATTACTTTTAACGGTCTCAAGAAAATTTATAGCTCCGCAGGTTTCACGCGAAAATTATATTATTGTTACCATAAATCAAAACAAAAAACATATGTTAACAATATGACAAGAATGTACATCAGTTTGATCAATATTTGTGTCCTTGACATTAGGCACTCGCATCCGAGGTCTCAACAGCTATTCATATCTCGTTATTCAATATTCACCCACCTTGTATACGCTTGCTGCTATATCAATCACCAGGTCCACGTTTCTTCTATATTACACAAAAGTACACACACAAAATGTAATCCTATATGTACACAGTCACAATGAAGTTCATTGTAGTTTTGTAGGCTTCGTAGCGGCGTAGTCGGAAGTGGCTACGCGGCGTAGCGGTCGTAGGCGGTCGTAGCGGCGCGCGCGGACGACGAGACTGCCGGGTGTACTGACGACGCGGACGCGGATCGCGGGGCGCGGAGCATGCACGATATGCAGATGAAACACGATGTCATTGTGACAAATGCATGATGCCAATAAATCTACGTAAGTGAAAAGACACAAACGTGTTGCTAATGTTTAATGCACTGTAACTTTTATACTCATATGGTCGTAGTAAATAGGTCAACGTCAATTCTTAGGATTAGTTATCAAGCGGACCCCAGGGTCCCATGAGCTGTGGCAAAATGCCGGGATAACGCCAGGAAGAAGAAGGAGGAGTCGTAGTAAATAGTTAGGTATTTATAATAGATGACATCTAGTGACCTTCTGTTGTTTTCCCTTCATTCTTAGGGTGACGGATAAACAATATTATGGCGATCTTATCTTATCAGGCGGGTTATCTTGCTAGTTGCACTAAGTAAGGTAGAAGTACTGGTGCTCGACGCTGCACACTAGTACAATACTAATTCGAATCCTAATTCAAAGTAATATAGGTTAAATTTGAACGGCGAATATTTTTCTTTATTCAAATTTAATCCTTGTCACTTTGACATAAAGTGCCCATGTCGAATACTAGTGCAGCGTCGAGCACTAGTACTTCTACCTTACTTGCACTACGAGACAATCCACAAGTACCAGTGAGCCAACTCTATTAAGTTTTTGTCCAGAACCATTAGCTATACTCGAACCTCTGAGACATTCACGCGTATTCGGGAAACGAGATAATCACAAGATCTAGAAACGATATAGAGATCAACTAGATTTACAATAGATATCGACTAGATGTGACTTGGATATCTAAGTCATAACTTGTCGAAATTGTTCAAGAGGACCTCCAGAATCGCGGAAACGTCAAATTTGACATATCTATCTTACAAATATCGTTAAATTATCCATATCGTAACTTGTTGAGGTCTAGTAGAGATCTATTTCATTTCCCGAATCGCGCCGATTGACAAGTAGCTATGTATCTAATTATAAATGTATGCAACAACAAGTACGTATAGGCATTTAAGGAGCGTGTCGATGCCTACCTATATTTTAATTTAATGTATGGGTATTATATCATAATTTACTTAATTTAAATTACTTTTCTTCTTCGTTTCCATAATAGTCACTATCATGACAATAAAATGTTTTTTTTTAACATACCTACATAGATATTTATGTACCTACTTAGTATAAGACATCCAGGCTGTGGCCGGCGTCACATGTACCCGTGCCGCCACCGATCGAGAATTATGGCATAGTATGGAGGAGGCCTATGTCCATAAATGGACATCCAATAGAATTTAAATTATTATAATCGCAATAAAAAATAATAAATATTTCAATAAGATATCAAATGTACATATAATATAATATAATCGCAAAAAATATATAAAATAATATAGTTACATGAAACTAGATCATAATTAGATAATTTTACTGAAAAATGTAAATAGTATAAATTAATGTTTTAAAATGAATCATGCATGATGTACCGTTTTCTATTGGAATTAAATGGCTAAATTATTATTATTATTATAAATTATTATTAATTATTACTTAGTATAAATTATCAAGTCTCAGTGATGCATCTTCAAACTTTTCATACTCTGTGTTTCAAGGAGTCCTCTTTTGCGCCTGCGCGCATGACGTCAGAGCGTCGCGTCCCGCTCTCCTCCGGCCGCGCTCCGCTCCGCTCCGCTCGTCGTTCCGCTCACCGCTCCGCTTGTCACAGGAGTGCACAAAGCACTCGCGCCCACACGCCATCGCGTCGCTAACGAAATTTATTCAACTAATAATAAAAAGCGTAAAAGACTCGGGACAATGCTCTGTGGATGAAATACGCCACTCATATTTTGAAAGGGCATATTTATAAATGATCAAATAAATTTAAAAGGTGCACTAAAGGTTTATTACACTTTAAAGTAAATATGACTCACGCTAGACCGGGCCGGGGCCCGTTTTCCGTTTCAGCCGTCATAGTAAATGACATTTCGGACGCCTCGGCCCGGGCACGGACCAGTCTAGCGTGAGTCATCCTTTAAAGTGTAATAAATTGAGCGGCGCAGAGCGGTTTGATAAAATTACCTACTTCATACTAAATTCTCACTGTCTAACAAAGCAGTTAACTGCAAGTCACTAATCATTTTGTCTCTCTCTAATGCATGGCACGTTCTCTTTCTCTTTCTAGACTGTGCTCGGACCTATCGCAAGCAGTGGTACTCAGGTATTTTAAAATATAATAACCTTTTTGTTTTGCATACCTACACTCCTTTTTTTGCGCAACCGCGTTTGTAGCGGTTCACAAAAACAGCGTACGTAGAAGAAACTCGTATTATGTTGTAATAATTATTATTTTTATATATACTTACACATTTTATTACTCCAAGACAAAGGTGCCTTTTTATCCTACTCACAGTGCAATAACAGCGAGGTATTCTCATAAAGACATCAGTATTAACAAATATGACGTCTTTTGTTTTCATATGAAATACCATACAGAAAAAAAACGAACTGGCATTCGTGGCTATAACAACTGTAGTGAAGCTACTGATTTCCTTCCTAATCGCTCACGCATACACTATGCTGTTCTTAAAAATGAGCTTTATTAAGTAAACTTAAAGTTCTTTTTAGATTGAGAACATTGAGAAGCATATGAGCTTGTGAAAGTAAGGAAGGGTCTTGCTCTGGGGCTAAGCGGTATTCTATGAGGCTCGTATAAACGGAGGGACGAAGTTTTCTCTGGGCCCTTTCTATTTGGGGTTGTCATTGCTCCCCCGCTGACCCTCCGCGAGGGGACGCTATCCGTTGCCCTAAGTCACAAGAACCGGGGAATTTCTGTCCCGTATTACTGCGTCTGGAATATTGGATTCTATCTCTAATTAATATTTATTAGTGTGTAATAAAACTGCACATGTTTATATTTATGTCGCACAAAAATGTGTTTAAGTAAGCCGGTTTTACATATATTGCGAGATTTGCGAGAACAAATGATTTATTATTTTTTTTAAATCTAGAAACAACCTTTAGTCAGGATGATTTGGGACTAAATTAAGACTGTACCTATTATGCTTCATTGCCTTCCGCCCACTCAAAAAATATTTGTAACCTATATGTATTATAATGATTATTAAATAATTTTATTTCCATGGTGATTGTTCATAATAACATTTTAATTTTTAATATTGTTATTAATTGTCTAAACAGTGTATCGATTTAAGTTACTTTTAATTAATGAAAAGCTTTGCAATTAATCCGAATCCTGTACAAAGCAACTGAAACATTTGATCATAAATGCATTCGATGTATCAAAGCTCGTGCGCTTTTAGAGCGCTAGTCGTCATAATATCATTTGATGTCGGCAGATGTGAGCAATTAAGCTTAGTGCTATAACTGGAATAGCATTTATTTTATTAAATTATGCATAATTAATCTTCAAAGCGCATTATTTTAATACTAGCGACCCGCCCCGGCTTCGCACGGGCTAACAAATTATACACCTAAACCTTCCTCAAGAATCACTCTATTGGTTTCCACAAAACCGCATGAAAATCCGTTCAGTAGTTTTTGAGTTTATCGCGAACATACAGACACACAGATGCGACGGGGGACTTTGTGTTATAAGGTGTAGTGATTATAATTTCCACATAACTTGTTACGCTGTCGAATATTACTTAGTACAGTTGGTAACCGATATTTAAACCAAATATACAATCAAGTGCAATAACAAACATGATCGTGTGTCTTTGCTTTTGGATGTAGAATCTACTAGCATATTTAAAAAAAATACACAAACGTTTAGAACTCGTTTACGCGCTTACATCAATGAATCACTCGTAATCTGCGTAACGCTACGTCTTACGTAGGCGAACAACGCGCGAACGCGGCGCGGCGCGGCGCGGCGAAAGCGGCCGCCGCCGCGCCGCGCCGCGCCGCGCCGCCTGACATTCGCGTGCAAATCGCGCCGCACCGCGTTCGCAACGAGATCGCTTACGTAGGACACTTCTATGGGCATCAAAGGATTGATTTCGCCGCGCCGCGCCGCGCCGCGTTCGCGCGTTGTTCGCCTACGTAAGACGTAGCGTAATGCTTCAAACTTGCATTACATAACGGTCCCACATATGGCGACAGATACGAATAGGCATTGACATATATCTCAGGACGGGGCCTTATGGACACTAAAAATGGTGTCACTCACGTATTCGAGCCAATCATGCAGTCTAACGCAACTAGTTATGCTACGCTAATATCTCTCTGTCGCACTGATATGGAAGTGATATGATTACTTTTCAGGATGGCAGATATATAAACGATGGATCTATATCTGATTCTCTAAAGCTTTTTCTCCTATCTTTGCATTCCCTAATATTGTTTGTCATAATGATCAGTTGTCCTAACACCCTATACCCTAATTTTGCTTTCCTTAACACTAGGATAAGTAATACGATTAGGATAAGTAATCAGTAATCAATTATGATTACTTATCCTAATGTTATTAAGCATAATTTTTCTTTTTTGCGAGGGTCGCAATTCTAACCTAACCTAACCCACATGTGGCAGCAAGTTCTAACCTAACCATTTTTCAGAACAATTACTTAGGTACATTATGGAAAATAATCGTTATGACAATTGATCGTTAGGGCATGTGCCCATTAGGACTAACCAGTTAGGGCAAGTGACTTTAGGACAAACTTTGTTAGGATTTCAGAAAGACACCCAGAAATAATCGATCATAGAAATGAGTAGGTATAGTGCATTTTACCAGTGTAATGTAATGACGTTGTGTTTTATGCAACCACTTGTCGCGAGGATAGTGATTGATGACCGATGAAGCTTAACAAGTGGAATTTGGTGTCATCAAATTTATTGAGTGGGAAGCCAGTCAGAAACGCTTCATCAAATTGACGGGAAACATAAACTACATGACAAGCCGTCCTACGTAACGGATGTTATAGCCAAATCACTTACGGGTGCGATTTTTTTGATAATACTTTTTTGATGGACCCGGGTATGTCCTTAAACTACGTCCAGGACCCGGGTATGTCCTTAAACCACGTCCAAGACCACCGGTGGACGAGCAGCAGCGTCGCTCAAATTCGGTGTACTCGACTGCAATCGCCAGCCCGCCTGCCAAGCGTGGCGATTATGGCATTCACCCCCCAAAAAAGGGAGAGGCCTATGTTCAGCAGTGGACGTCTTATGGCTGAGATGATGATGATGATGACTTTTTTGATGATAATGTACAGAATGCGAATGAAAATGAAATGAATATTAAAGTAAAATGCTTAATACGTAAGTACGAAACCTTGACTTTGTAAACTTTAGACCTTAGCGGTTAGACAGGTTTCTGTGTTTATACCTACTTACGGCGATAAACTCGCTCGATATTTGATAGTAATAAATAGCATTATGTAGATTATCTGATTTAGAAGAGATAGATCAGATAGAGAGCATCAGTAACCAACTGCTGGAAAATCCCTAACATTCAAAATTACTGTTAATCTTATACTATAGAAAGTGCATATCATAACAACTACTGCACAAATCACAACAAAATGACATTTTATACCTAGTGATATTTTCTATCTCAGTCAAATATAGAGCCAAATAGAAATCCGTAACGGTAGTGCAAGGTCAAAGATATAAACTACGGCCGGACCGGCATTTTTACTGCTCCGTACCCGAAGAGTGCGAACGGACCCTATACTAATCCTCAGGTGTCCATCGGTCCGACCTTCTCTTTATCTTCATACACCTGCAACATTGCTACAGTCACCTGCAATAACATATTATGTTACTCTTCGAATGCCGCAAAAATTTGTGACACGCTCTACAAATGAGATAGTTGTGTAACGTATTGCAGGCCCCTATTTCACAACGGCGACAGGTGCGACAATTGTTGACATCACTGTTACTGACGTCACAGGCCTCCATAGACTACGGTAACAGCTTACCATCGGACGGGCGGTGTGCTTGTTTGCCACCAACAATGGTCGTTTTTTGGCGGACGTCCGACGTCCTTACGCCATAGGGCTGAATACCGACCCCTCTTGGTCCTGTCTAATCCGATAACAATTTGAGGTGACACCTTGATTTATGGTTTCAATGTCGAGACCCACTTCTCGGCGAGGATATCGTTAATAGTGCCAGGTAATTACGGGCATCATCAAATAAATGTTATACTAACCAATACACAATAGCCTGTCAATGGACCCGTAGTGGCTTTGCGGATTAGTGGCTTATTAGTTAAAGTGAAACCATCATGTTCCGTATTTGGTAGGTAATTATTAGTTATTTTTAGTTAATTTAAAGGTTTTCTTCGTATGAAAAGCAAATGTTATGTAGGTTAAAAAACTGGACAAGTGCAAGTCGGCCGCGCCCGCCGAGCATTCCGTACTTTTTAGTATTTGTTGTCATCTGTGAAAATTTCAACTGTCTATCACGGTTCACGAGAAACAGCCTGGTGACAGCCAGGCAGACGGACAGCGGAGTCTTAGTAATAGGGTCCCGTTTTTACCCTTTGGGTACGGAACCCTAAAAACGACTTACATTAACAGAAAGCTGGTTTTTGTTTTCTTAATAATAAAGTCAGCTGATAACTGTTTGTCCGTAGACTTCCATGAAGATGTGCAGTTGTGCACTTTATATAAATATACTAACATAACAAAATCTGTAACATCAAAGGTACAATCATTGTACCTAAGTTATTAATAATATTTTTAACTGCCTCCGAAATTCCGAGTACAGAATAAATTAATCGTAACTCAAGGAGCTTTATACCTACTTATCTAAAGCTCCTCCCAATGCCACCCAATGCAATACAAGAAAGTTACATTGACTGTATCAACTCTCGTTTGCCAAAATCAAATATTCCGAGAAAAATATATAACGAACTCGTTTCATCCGAACTGCCTGACAAAAATAGGCACAAATTGCTCAGTGAACAAGCAACTAATCAGAGAATACCTACAGAAATAACCACAAAGCATGTAAAATTGCCCTCGTCTACCCCGGTTGGGGAAATAAGTATGTAACTAAAAGAAACATTTGGGATATATGTTGTGAACCCGCCCTCGAATCCCGGAGTCCCGGCTAATTTAATTCCTTCCCGCGATCTCGCCTTATACAGAGCGAGGGATTTTTCACTGACTTAAATATTTATTTCACCAAATCCCCCACATTTTTGTTCCGTTGTCTAATGTTAGTAAATCAATTTAAATCTGGCGTTTGGAAGCCTGTGATGTTAATATTGAATCAGAGCGCGATCTACGGCCTGGCCCTTTGTAATATTTGATTAATTATCCTACTCGTACATCTGTGGTTGAATACTTAATAATTATTATGTTTTGTATGTCCTCGCCAACACGATTGTACGTGTTAATTTGATTGTAATAAATGATAAAGCGAATTCAAATAAAACACTGTTACGAAATCTGAATACAAAACTGATGCTGTCATTTAAGTACTTTTATGTTTGGTAATTGGTGCTCTCTCATACTATAAGTAGGTACTTGCTTATTACCTAGTTACCTACATAACTAAATGTTATGTTTATGTTTCACTAAATGTTATACATTGTATATTTGTCATCTGTGTTTGTTTGTCATAAATAAATGTATTTCTATTCTATTCTATCATATATAACGCCACACATCGAGCATAGTTTTCATATCAAAATGTCAGAATTATAAGAATGCGTAACATTTTCATTACGTAAAGGATGACTTACGCTAGATCGGGCCGGACCGGGCCGGAGCTTCCGGCGCTTCAATTTCTATGGAAAGCACCACGTGATCACCGATCAGCCGTCATAGAAAATTACTTGTCGGACGCCCCGGCCCGGGCACGGCCCGGTCTAGCGTGAGTCTTCCTTAAGAGTACTTTTCATTGTACTACTACTCCTTACATGACATAAAAATAGGAATTTGATAAGTTTCGAAATTGTATTATGACATAGGTACTTGCGTGAAGTTCGTGTACTTAGTAACTAAGATATATACGAGATATTTATAAATTAAGTTAGCCATATGCCATATGTGTGATTACCCAACTTTCCCCCACGTATATTCATTAGTGAAGTTGCAGCGAATAGTGTACATGGAGCGCAGATGCAAGATGTTGCCTCGCATTATCTTTCATTACCGTTAACACGTTCACTGCGATAGAAGGTCTAAAGACCCCGTGCTAGTACTCCCGGGCTGTGCGGGCAAAAATATTGTGGTTTCGCTCTGGTGCGGACCTCGTAGCTTATAGAATTGTATAGGTAGAAAAGAGTCCAATATATGGTTCGATTTCTATTATAACGTAGAATTTTTTGATACTTTAAAATACGCAGGAGGTCTTAAGGCCTCTCATCGCACTGAGAGTGGAAAGTGTGCGTCCAGTGCGAATAGGGGGTCTAAAGACCTCATATAGGTAGTACGGGCTTATCCGCCCCCTCCCGCACCTGTCTGTGTCTATGATAATCGAACTATGACCCAGTGATGTGCACGAGTCGATGAGCAATTATGTACCTACGTAATGTATTGCATTTGCTCGTGAGACAAAATACGTACATTCTAAGTAGTAAGCGTCAATTGTGTTCAGTGTTTAGGTTAAATACCCAAGAAGTGCTGTTGGTCAGTGAGTGATATTAACAATAAGTATCGAATGTGATGAATCATTGGTCGTGTAAACAAGAGATGTCGGAGAATTCTACAATTAGCACAGAATCAGAATGAAGTGCAAGACGCAACCTCTGTGCCAAAATATCGCCGAGTTTACCAAAAAGTTACTGCAAAAGCGAACACAGTAGTTACTAAGTGAGCCGTCTTCTATACTGCAAAACGTAATTCAAGACCAAAAAAAGTAAGACAATGTTCCCATTACAATAATTTGTTTATAAAATTGTAAATTGATTTTGATAAATAATCACGCTAAGATAATTTATTCATTAGTAATTTTACTCCTACTATTTAAAAAAGTACTTTTATTTACTTATTTGTACATAAATACAAGACGCGCTAGTAAAAAAGTGGCAACATTTATTACTTTTTTGGTCTTGAATTACGTTTTGTAGTTTAGTAGAAATTAAATCTTACTGCTATGATTGTAACAAGCCTCTGTGTCTTAAATGGTTAACAGTCATATGTGATTCACTTACCTACAGTATATAATAAAGTTATTTGATTTATCGATAAAATGCATTTTTACTAGGAACATCACTAGAAGTACATACAAATGTACCTCAAATTCAGTGCTGTAAGAGGTCTAAAGGCCTTCTAATTATTTTTAGTGATTATTCCATATTCTGACATCAGAACTTCGGGCGAAGCCAAAACAAGACAAAACAGTCCTTTAGCAACAGCATTATATAAATATCATTCACAAATTTGTGAATTTCATGAGAAAAAAAGGATTTTAATATTCTTGTTTCTTGAGTGGTCTTAAGGCCCCTAACCGCACCGGTGAAATGGTACAGTTAAGGCGTAAAGACCTCTTACAGCACTAGTTGAAAGTTAGCAATATTTTGAGCCGCAGTGAACGTGTTAACAAGGCGCAGGTTGGCTCAAGGCGACAAGATACATTCGTGAGTCAGGTCACAGACAACAATCAGCGATCTGCATAAAATTCAAAATGATATGAATATGATGGTTGTATTTGTCTAGGTGACAGCGTGATAAAGACAGTGTCCTGTAGGACTAAGATGGTCGGTTCTTATCATTTGTCTGTCTCACCATGCCTGTCGCCTGTCACGTTCTAACAAATATGTAAGCGCGAAAGTGACGCATGGCATGGCAAGTGATAAAAATGCGATCATGATACTGCTGCGTCTCTATCAATCGCATGGTATATGGGCTCGTATTTTATCGCGGGGATAAAGCCATCCACAATTCGCCAGAATACTTTTACATAATTATTATATTAGCAGGCGTGGTGACCCTAGGTATACCGTTAGGTATATCGACAACTAGCTGTTGCCCGCGACTTCGTCCGCGTGGACTTTTATCTTGAACATTTTACATCTTGAGTAGGTACCTATAATTTTCATCGATGCAAACTTTATAATACAAACTTTTAATATAATGTTAATGCCCTTTTACCAAGTTTGAAGTTCCTAGCTTGAAAGCTTGAAAAAAAATGTTTGATATTCATACAAACTTTTAACTCCTTTTGCACCACGTTAGGGGATGAATCATCAAAAACGCTGAAATGAGTTCTCTTGTAATTTAATTTAATACCTTTTTGCAAAGTTTCAAGTTCCTAGCTTAAAATCAAATTTGCATCCCAAGACGAACTTTCATCCCCCTTTTAACCCCCTTAGGGGTAGAATTTCCAAAAATGTTGCAATTACTTTTTTGTAATCAGCTATTACGCTTTTCTAAGAAGTTTCAAAGCATTTGTAATGGATTAAAACTTTCAACCCCTTTTAACCTTTTTAAGGAATTAATTTTTAAAAACGCTGAAATTATTTTTCGTCTTTTAATAATATCCTCAAATACAAAAATTCAAGTCCCGCGTTCAAAAAAAATTTTGATATCCATACAAACTTTCAACCCCCTTTTCACCACCTTAGGGGATGAATTTTCAAAAACGCTGCAAGCAGTTTTCTTGTATTTTAATTTAATACCTTTTTGCAAAGTTTCAAGTTCCTAGCTTAAAATAAAATTTCCACCCCAAGACGAACCTTCATCCCCTTTTTAACCCCTTTAGAGGTTGAATTTCCAAAAACGTTGCAATAACTTTTTCTTGTAATCAGCTAAAACGCCTTTCTAAGAAGTTTCAAAGCATTTGTGTTGGATTCAAACTTTCAACCCCTTTTTATCCCTGTTAGGGGATGAATATTACAAAACGCTGAAATTACTTTTCCTGTCTTTTAATAATATCCCTAAATAAAAAGATTCTAGTCCCGCACTCGAAAAAATGTTTGATATCCATACAAACTTTCAACCCCTTTTTCACCACCTTAGGGGATGAATTTTCAAAAACGCTGAAATTAGTTTTCTTGTATTTTAATTTAATACCTTTTTGCAAAGTTTCAAGTTCCTAGCTTAAAATAAAATTTGCACCCCAAGACGAACTTTCATCCCCTTTTTAACCCCCTTGGGGGTTAAATTTCCAAAAACGTTGCAATTACTTTTTTTTCTAATCAGCTATTACGCCTTTCTAAGAAGTTTCAAAGCATTTGTAATGGATTCGAACTTTCAACCCCTTTTTAACCCTGTTAGGGGATGAATTTTACAAAACGCTGAAATTACTTTTCCTGTCTTTTGATAATATCCCCAAATACAAAGATTCAAGTCCCGCGTTCGAAAAAAAATTTGATATCCATACAAACTTTCAACCCCTTTTTCACCACCTTAGGGGATGAATTTTCAAAAACGCTGAAATTAGTTTTCTTCTATTTTAATAATATATCTTTTTACGAAGTTTCAAATTCCTAGCTTAAAATAAAACTTGAACCCCATACAAACTTTCATCCCCTTTTTAACCCCCTTAGGGGTTGAATTTCTCAAAATCGCTTCTTATCTCTTGTACACTTTATAAATGTAATCTAGTGTGCAAATTTCAACTTTCTATCTTTTGTAGTTTCGGCTCTGCGTTGATGAATCAGTCAGTCAGTCAGTCAGTCAGTCAGGACACTTGCATTTATATATATAGATAGATAGATAGAAGATTAAATGGTATAACCATTGAATAGTTATATCAGAGATTTTTCTTGATCTTTCAGACATTAACATAATACGAGTATATATTAATGGCGGTATTAACTTGAAATAAAAACAAGACCTTGATTAGTAACGGATTCTTACTTCCTTACTTAGGTTATAAAAATATGATAAGGTACCAAGTACCTACTACCTACTCATCTTATTTTCACTTGTAAAGTAGAAGTTTCCAAGTTGCAGCGAATGGTAAACATAAAGCAAATGGTATGGTAAATACAGGATGTTTTTTTAGTCACCTGCAATAAATAATTCAGCGGTCCCATAGTAAAAGTTGCTCAGTATGACCTATATATTCACCCCGTAAATTATTGCAGGTGACAAAAAATTCTCTGTATATTATACAACGCACTATGGGCGACGGTAATCGCTTACCATCAGGCGATTCGTCTGCTTATTTGCCTCCTAAGTATATCATAAAAAATTGGTGCATCTTTGATAAATACTATACTTACAGATATCACACTGTGTGTTAGAGACAGCGCTACACATATAGCAATGTCTCACTCGCATCCAATGTGAATACAACTTTAATAAGGTGTAGGTTGACTCAAGACGAGAATATACCGGTGGGTAATGGTCGATCGGATCGCGAATCTGCATAAAGTATAAAAGGCTCGTGACGTCATTTGCTCGGAATAGGCTAGTTTGTGGACGTCAGGATGACTAGACCATAACTGAATTTGTAAGTTAATTAGATTCTCAAGACAAAGTTTTATAACCTAACGGAGTGGCTACGTTATGCTATTTCCATGTTAAATTGAGTCATATATTTTAATCACAAGATAAAGCCCGAAAGTTGTTAATTTAATAATGCATTTTGGTTTGGTTTGGCTTATTCATAGCCACCGCAATACGTGTACTAATTACTTTGAGCGTTCTATATTAGGGAAACTCAGAACAAACCGTTGAACATTTCTACTGAAAACTTTTTAAAGAGGTTGGTGTGATCCAATAATATGATAGGAGTCTAAAAGAGGTTTTATTTAAAATCGCAAGTATAGTTACCCCCGCCACCGCTATCGCTACACGCCCGCTAAAACCTTAGCCAGACTCAACGCCGAGCACAAATCCAAGTTTTGTTTGTAAGTTTTGCTGCGCACCCTGACAAGTAGGCTACGTGACTAGGTTGATGCAGCCGGTTTTAAGTGTCGAGCCGTGAACATTGAACAAGCCGGATTTGTAAGACTTCAAGAAATTTAAATAAAAGGGAAAAAAGAAACGGCAAAGTACATGCACTTATGCTCATATTTCACTAGTTTGCGTAATTTGTGTTTCCTAGCTTCCGTATGCGCTTTTGACTAATATGTACTTACTTTCTTAAAAAAAACGTACAACGACCTCAATGACCACGACTACACTGACAAGAGTATGAGACTAACGGCTCGATTCGAGAAATGAATTAGAGATTCACTAGATATGAAATAGTAAAGTTATGTGACGTTCCACGACAAAAGGTACTATGGCGGCTGGCGCTTACATCGCATAGCGCCGCAACAATATTGGAGCGACGTTAATAATCGTAAGCGCCAACCGCCATAAGGTACCTTTATCCGTTTGACGTCACATATTTTTACTATATCTTATCTAGTTAATCTCTAATTCACTTTCCGAATCGTGCCGTAAGAAGAAGATACGGTCGTTACAAAACGATTCAGAAGCGGAGACTATTGTTGGTAGTCCAAGCCTTACATCAGTGTTAAGTATTTAGCACGTCCAATAACCGTATCAATATACCCAGATTGAAAAACATACACATGCGGAACGTTGTCTCGAACTCGTAAATTCAAAAGCTTTGTCCCGGGTTAGTGATTTTAAAGAGTACCCTCGATTCCTCAGGGACGCTGGGGTGTAATTCCGAGATGGATCGCTCTCCTCTGTAAAGGCCATCAAGCCCTATTCCGAAGCACGTTTGGGTCTAGTTATCGCCAGAGCCAAAATAACGTGACTTGGAAATTTATCATACTGAACAACAATAGTTGCATTTGTTGCATGAACCCTCGAACTATGAAATAAATTACTGACAAAAGCTGTTGATACTCGCAGGCCAATTCAAACGTGCACTTGACATCAAACCGATATTAAAATGATATTGGAATCATATCAGGCTCAACTCAAGTCCATACTTGAAGTCGCGCTTGATGTATGGAGTAGCGCGCGAGATCACAACTTATGCTAGCAGGTCTGGTGTCATCAAGAGCACTAATTAGGTAATTATTATAATATTTATTGGTTGGCATGTGTATTGGTTCGCCCGTGCTCGGTAAGCCAGTGGAATGATCCCAGGAGTAAGACGTGACCGTGTGACGCAATTACAGAAGTAAATGATGCTTAACCTTAAAGAGCTTTTATGGACATCATTTAAGTATATTTTCTCTGACTCGGAGTATTATTATGAGGATATGTGTGAGCCATTTTTAGGGTTCCGTACCCAAAGGGTAAAACGGGACCCTATTACTAAGACTTCGCTGTCCGTCCGTCCGTCCGTCCGTCTGTCTGTCACCAGGCTGTATCTCACGAACCGTGATAGCTAGACAGTTGAAATTTTCACAGATGATGTATTTCTGTTGCCACTATAGCAACAAATACTAAAAACAGAATAAAATAAAGATTTAAATGGGGCTCCCATACAACAAACGTGATTTTTGACCAAAGTTAAGCAACGTCGGGAGTGGTCAGTACTTGGATGGGTGACCGTTTATTTTTCGTTTTTTTTTTGCATTATGGTACGGAACCCTTCGTGCGCGAGTCCGACTCGCACTTGCCCGGTTTTTTAAATTGTACACTTCACTGTTTTATTTATTTGGTCATATTTTATGTTATTACTACTCAGAATCACGAGCTTTTTCGACCTTCATAGGAGAAAAAAAGTGTCCCAAGGTTTTGATTTCCATTTTAGTACCATTATTCGAGCTTTTTGACACTAAACATTGTGACACAGGCCTTTCTGGCAGTAGGGTATTATGCGAATTTATGAAGCATGGATCCTTTTAGACAGCGACTTTATCACCTGAGCTAGAAGATTCAAACTATACAGTTGATCAACAATTTAACATTACTAATTACACCTGTTTTTAATTTGGATTCCTAGTGACAATTTATGACCTCTTTCCTAATTTAGTTAAATGTAAGACATAAATAAAACCTAATGACAAAAACATGATGACGCCTATACATTCTGGCAATAGAACTATCTATTATACATTTGAATACTTATCATACATAATATATTACATTCTGGACTTTCCGACACTTGGACATTATATGCCCCTAAAGGATAGGTAGGCCGGATGACGTCAGATCGCTAAAACTTCTTTACTATTTGATCTTATTTACATAAACCTTTTCTCATAATGTGAAAGAGCATACTTATGACAATATTTCCTTAAACTAAACGGCAAGGAAAAGTACTTATATCACAATTTACAAGCCACTGACTACGGAATACGAATCATTATAAAAGCGGATAGTAATAAAATCCTTGTCAATCATTCACCAAACCTGACGAGCGCATCGTTTCGAATAAAACGTAAAATTTTGCATTATGTAGGTATAGTTATTGTGGCTCTTCAGGTCAAGTTATACTAGACGAGCTCACGGTTATGAATCTTATAATGCAATAGGTTTGGTGAACGCAGTAGCAGTAATGACCGTAGGAGAATGTCCAGTCCAGTCGCTTTTTTGGAGCAATTGGTATTATAAAAGTATATTCACGGATGATTTATTAGTTAAGGGTAACTCATTCAAATATTTAAGTGTATTTTTGAATAATGTAAGTTTGCTCTAGTTACGTAATAAAACTCATGAACACTTTAGCACACTTAAACCGTTAATCCCGTATGAAATTGTACTGGTAACCATGGTAACTCCAGGTTAACCGGTTAACCCCTGGTTAGTGGGATGGTCCACGTGCGGCTAAGTATCGCAAACCCAATTTGAACGCGAAATGGTAAGTACTCGTAATTATTGAAATAAAAGTTTTTTTCCCCAAGCAAAGGATGAGTGATTGGCGCAAGACGTCTACTGATGCTGGTAGCTTGCAATTTATGCATCCATCCGAACATACTCAAGTATCAAATGCTCTATCTATAGGTTTAAAAATTGAAGTATATAAGGACCCCCATTCGACAAGCGACGTTTGACGTATCGTGTTGATCTCCCGTTGATGTGGGAAAAATCATAAGTTCTCGAATACGTACAATGTCAAAATTTGACATTAACAGTTAAGGTGACAGGCAAACCAAACCGAACCACCCTTAGTTTAGAGTTGAGTTTTGGTTGTACCAAATGATATTATCCACCGTTGATGGAATCAACACTCAGTATATGCAATAAAATCAACTGTTGAATTGACGTGGATGCGAAATCTGATAGTTGTACATGTCGAATTTGGCCCCAGGCTCAGTATGACATAGAATCAACCAAGCTTGAGTGTGGTCCAAATCCGGATTAAACTTAATAACTCTCTTCATAGCGAATATTTAAAACAGACACGCGGTGGCCAAAAAGAGACGTGAGGCAAATATGTAAATTTGTTTGGAAAAGTTATAGGTCCAATCTAACCGCACGGACAGCGGATTAAAAGGATCCATAGATTATCTCCCATAAATTTCACATAACAAAGATGGAGTCCGACTAAGTTACTTTTACACCGTTTTGAATACAATAAAGTTAGGGAGTTTCATATTATAATAAACGTCATATTTTCATAGAAATTGCCAATAGCCTTTACAAAAGTAAACTAAATGACAAAAAATAAACAAAAAAAAAATCTTATCTGATTTTAGTAAGAATAGGGCATTAAATTGCTCGTTGTTTATGGAGTTAGAAAAACATATTACTGATCACGACTTAAATGTTACCCTGTATACAGTGGTACTACTAAACGAAATTAATAATGTCATTTCTACTCTTTGCCATTGCAAATGCCATGCAGAGACCATCTTAGACCAACTCTTAGGCCCAGCCATCCAGACGTTAGCTAAGAACTACACGAAGACATTACAAAGCCACACCTCGGTCGCATCCTTTCTATATTGTAATAGGAATAACTAAAACCGCTTATATTTGTTCCTAAAACGTATATTTTATGCGATCTCACAGTTCCTGAACGTTATCGCAACTGAAAATTCGTCAAAATTCAAGAAACCAATTCTAAAACTTGGATGCTCAGTCTAGTTGCGAAGCGATCAATGTAGGGAACACTAAGGAGATTTAAAAAGGTCTTTTTGTAACAAAACCGACCGCATTCAGGCGGGTCGTTTATCTTCATCCAATAGCCGAGCTATAACAGAAGACGTGTAATTGTTTGCGGGCATCGCTCCGACTCTTTTGTGGTAGCTTATTGTTAACTTAACATGCTTAGCGTTTATGTACCTAGCTTTATCGCGATGTGGGCTGAAAACGTTTTAAGGGTCGATCCCGTGAGATGTAGGTTAGCCACCTACATCTGGAGCTTACACCTACAGCCGAAGTGGAATAGAGAGGAAAGTACGTAATCAAACCCAAAATAATGTATTGACTGCACTATAAGGTTACAAAAACAGTAACGGTACCTACCTATATAATGAACGCCATTGCCAAAAATCTTACAGCACACATACCTATAGGGTTAACCGGGATAAATGCGTCTCTTGTGGTAAATGCGTCTTTTGAAGATATCTTCCAAACGCAACATATTATAACTATTATAGCTGTTAACACTAAAATTTCAGTAACCACACTTCAAACATAGGATTGCAATAGTTCAACAATGTTCCATTTAGAAGAAAAGTTTAAAAGACGCATTTAACTCAAGTGATGCATTTAACCCGGTTGGGCCTAATTTAAAATACATATATAGTAGGTACTTTTAGTGTACTTGAACAATGCCTACATACTTAATATAATAAAAATCTCGTTTTATTTACTTTTCTCTTCAAAAGCTTTCAGCGATTCGATAAAGCCTCTCTTGTATTACAAACAAACAATGTTATTTTAGGACCCGTCTTTAATTTACGTTAGCATAAGGGCAACAACAAAGGAATATGTAATATTTGTGGTCGTCTGTACTTAACAAGAGTATAGAACGCTACGCAGATGGACCCAAACATTTATTTATATCACGACACAGATACAAGAATGAACAATAATTCAATTTAATTTGCCAAAGTATGCTGCTGAAAAAATATGACACAAGTTTTTATGTAGGTATATTGTATGTGGTCCAAAATTAACAAAAACATAAATAGATATTCAAAGAAATCCGTATATACATATTCTATAAAGACCGCCGTTTATAAATAATTAGGTAATTAATTTAAACGTAACAAATATAAAAGCCTCGGTAGAGAGTACCATTTTGTACCATTTGGAGTTGAAGCTCTAGGTCCATGGGGTCCGAGCGCGCGTAAGTTGTTCGCAGAAATCGCGAAGCGTCTGGTTGACGTAACTGGTGACCGAAGAGCTGGCGGCTACCTCGCACAACGTATCAGTATTGCGATACAGCGGGGAAATGCCGCCAGCATCCTTGGTACAATGCCTCAGGGGCCTATTTTAGATTTAAGCTAGTTATTAATTTCGTTTAGTTGTACCACTGTATAGGTATATATTGTTTGTAAATAAATGATTTTATAGATACGATAAAAAATTAGGTAAGTATAATACATTTTATATTCCAATCTTGTGTGCAGAACTTGCGTTTGTGACGCTACGCTCTGGAATGAACTGTCACCTGTGGTATTTCCGGAGCGATATGACCTTCAAACCTCAAGAAAAGAGCGTATTCTCATTTTAACGGCCGGCAAAGTAGCGTGCGTTTGCGTCCAATATCATAAAAAAATCCAAGATGATATTTTTAAAGTTCGAATGGCTCTTGAACTTGTTATACCTTATACCTACCAACGAACTAAAATCGTTAATTCAACTCCAACTTAATTTACAGAAGCATACAGAAACCCACAGATGGACTACGAAAACTCTATCCCATCATCCCAATGGACCACATAACATTAATCCAATTATCGCCAATGTTCCAAAACTGGAGTTCTTGTTCTAAACGGCAAATAATTTAGGAAACAATTTTAATTAAGGCCTCACACTTGAGTCACATGAGCGGGAGTGTTGAAACGAAAGGGTTGTAATATCAGCCGCCAAGTTAGAATATTTAGGTTATTCGAAGGTCCGCATTATTTTACAAAATTTCTTGGCATTTTGAAATAAATTACTTGAAAATTGACATGTCATTTGTATTATTGTTTAATCGTGTCACTGTCAGCAGCGGGGCTACGATCTCGATAAGTACGAGTACGTATCATATTAAGAACGTGAAGAGGATATTTCATAAAATTTCTCACAGAACACTATGAAGAAACTATAGTTCATGATTGTTGCGTCTATAAATTAAATATTGCCCTTACTATTGCGTTATATAAGGTAGGTACATTGTGCAAGTGTGCGCATTCGGTAGTAACAAAGCATCTTAGAAACACAATGTTTACAATGAATCAAGTTGCAAAATTAAAACCCCCGAAATATTCTCAGTCAAAGTCAAAGTGCAACAAAATAAAGTAGATATGAGTCAGAAGGCACGTATGAGGCCACATAAAGGCAACTACATGAAAGCATATTCCAATTTGTGAAATGCATTTTCACAATTATTTAAGTACGTATTAGCAAAGATTGATTGACTCCCCCTCTATGTCTTTTTGCAGATCGGCTGGCGACGCTCTTAGTAAAATGTGGAAAGCAGTAAAACGCAATCTGTTTCCGCTGTAAACTATGGGGCACACACAGTTCTTAGGGTTCCGTACCCAAAGGATTAAAACGGGACTCTATTACTAAGACTCCGCTGTCCGTTTGTCCGTCTGTCTGTCACTATATAGGCTGTATCTTATAAACCGTGATAACTAGACAGTTGACATTTTCACAGATGATGTATTTCGGCAACCCGCTATAACAAAAAAACTAAAAACAAAATAAAATAAATAATTAAGTGGGGCTCCCCTCCCATACAACAAACGTGATTGTTTTGCCGTTTTTTGCATAATAGAATGGAACCCTTCATGCGCGAGTCCGACTCGCACTTGGCCGGTTTTTTTAACTCTTAGACTTGAATTTACCTCTGCGAGCGATACTACATTTTTATAATACTGTTTTTTTCTAAATACATGACGTTCGGTAAGACTCAAACTTGCGACCTATATAGCAATAACTATTTCTTGTGCTCAAGTATTTCGGGGAGCGCGCGTATATTAAAATCGATTTGATATAATATGTAACGAATCTGAATATTCCTTGCGTAAAATGCTCGTGAACAACTTTGTAACTAAACTTCTTCACTTGGGCTAGTTTCCTAATAGTTGGCAAACTATCCGCGCTGTCTTCACTTCAGCAAACCTCAATTTCGTTACAAGACAGAAGATTCTCGCCCTTGTGTACTAAATTGATTCCCAACTGCCCTTTGTTGTGTTGTAACATAATAGAGCGCTTACACAACGGCGACTATAGAATGAATATTCAATTTAATTTAGTTGGCCGGCGTAGGTAATCTAACTTACCTTGTTAATAGGCACCAAACGATCTCAGTGTAGCTAAATGCGTGCATAATTGAAGCTCCATAACACAATATTTGGCATTTAGTAGGTTACGGTATGTTTAATGAAAATCTAAATGATCATATCTAAATCAATATTATTGATAATCAGTTAGGTATAATTTATCCGGCATTCAAAGATTTGAACCCAATGGAGTAATCAGTTGCAGCTTGGAATGATAAACTGCATGTCGTCAGGAAATTTTTATATTAATTATTGTACATATATTATAGATAGGTATACTATATTTTATACGCCGCGAGGCAAAGCATGAAGAACAACTTTGGACAGTAACATCTCTATATTACTTTACTCATGTTTGACAAATAAATTATCTTTATCTTTATTATTTAACATATATTTATATAATATGGAAAAATAAAACACTGATTTAATTTCACGATTTTTACTCATTACTTACCTTACCTTTACTCGCGCGCCTAGAAGATGTTCATGTCAATTTTAGCCAGTCTTCTCCGAGACCGGAGACAAGAGAGAGAGAGAGAAAAGTCGGAGGTAAATTTAAAACTTCATTTTACACGATTAAATCCCGTCGTTGTGAATAATAATAAGAGGAAAAATTGTAACAATGAGCACATACTTAAAAACGGAATTAAAATCAATTTCGCATGAGGCGTGTAGTAGGTACACAGTGGTTTTCAATTCGGGGCCGCACAAACGAATCGTTTTTCAAGATCGGAACCCATTTAAGCCACAAAACCGGTAATCGGAGGCAATTCCAGTCAAAATTACGTTCAACAGCTCTCGACGGCTCGCTCTAGAAGATTCTTTCGTAAATGTAATAGTACTACACAGTAAATTGCTTTTCTATTATTTACTAGTTAAGTGTTTTGACCATTTGCTCAATATTGTACAAAATAACGTAGTGAAAGAATTCGTACACTTTTAAAAAATAAATCTTGCAAACTTTCCTAGAGCCAGTCATTGTATGCATTAAATAGGTGGACATATTCAGAGTAAAATTATATTATAATCATTTAAATATATAAGAACTTTTAATAGTACATTACAATACAAATGTGAAAAGTAGGAAATTCGCAACGAGTGGCGATAAATTGAAACACGACACGATTGAAATCGACACGAGTTGCGAATTACCTTTTCCCACGTGTATTTTACAACGCTCTACAGTACGTACATATGGCCCTTAAAATTTTTGGCATAATCCCGCCCTAGAGCGGTAAAGTGGCACCATATACTCGTATACCTACTGTAAAAATATTATAATCGAGCGATGCCCCGAGCCGAGCCGGGGCTTTGTCAAGTCTCTTCAAACGCACTGTACTCGGTAAATTTCTCGTGGATGGTACACCCACACACTTTACAGGATTAAGACGTTTTCCATTCTGCTGGTTCGCCCGTTCCTTCAACTCGCCCATGTTGAAAAGCGATTGTGCCACTCAACATTTAGGTAGCGAGCGCGAACACAAATGTATTTATCATGATATCTGACGTTTAGTAAACATTACTACTGAGGTAGAAAAATCAGAGTGGTCTCAAAGCAGCACTCAATACAAATCTCCGTTTCACGCCCTAGTAAACCGGTAGGTTTCCGTTCATTCTCTTACATACATCACAAGTCCCGAGCCACTCACACGGAGCGATATTCTTTGAAGTCACTTCTCGAATATCGGTGTTTATTCCAATTCCCATATTTACAGTGAATAATTTTACGGATTGCGCAGTGAGATATGTTAAGGGTTATTTTTTGTTGATGTTTATCCGGATGCTCACGCATTATTATAAATAACGATACTCGAATCTACTTTGAAATTATTGGAAAGATCGGATCACTTGATCCGGTTGGCCACCCTAAGGGTTTTCTGTTCGTAGGCGCTTTTAGCTAAAAATTGGTAAAATAAACTAGTATCGGCTACAACCGTAGCGCATAGCTCATGTTGCCAGTAACTAAACAAACATTAACACTCAACAAAGCTTACTTTTAGCAATAGAAATGGAATAATTTCGCTAGTAGGTTGGAGGTGCAGAGGAAATTACATGCAGCGCTCACCGGGCCGCGACCGCCAGGTCAGGTGCTCGCGGAAATTATTGCCCTTTACGGCCTTTACAGACCGGGCGATAATGGAGCGTTTCACGGGCGCTGCTTGCTCATCTGAGTGACCATCTGAAGCGTAAAGTATTAAGAGTTGCAGTTCGTAGAAATACTCCAATAAAAACCGACCGACCCTGTCTAGTGCTGTCTAGCATGTATGTTTAATATGCTTCTACGTGTAACTTATTGAAGAAAACTATTCACATTTTATGAATTTTATTAAGTATATAAAGTAACCCGATTGCTCAGTGGCTGAGTCTGATAATCATGTATTTATAAAATATATGTTTAATTTTAACAGTCGTGTGTTCTAAAATTCTGTAGTATAGGTAATTAATAGTGATCGGTACGTAACAATGGTTTAATTTAATTTCATGGCAGCGTAGTCGAATTAAAGTAAAGGAAAATAAAATTTTTGTAGGAGACAGTTAATTAAGGTTCTTATGAAGGTTATTGACCTTCACTCATAGTTTCCAATGTTTTCATAGTATTAATAACTCCGGAACTTGTAAATGTCAGCCCATAGAAAGAGTTAATAGTTTTACATATGTTAGCATGAAAATCGACGAAAATTTCTCCTGGACGACTCATGTAGATTACATTAGTAATAAATTAAGAATACTTTTAAGCATATTTTACCATCTTAGTTTTAAAGTTCCTGCTAGCACGTTGAAATGTATTTATACTTCTTTAGTAGAGTCTATTATTAGTTACGGTCTTGACTGCTATGGCCTCACGTTTAAAACTAACATAGATAAATTAGAAATGTTACAAATTCGTTTTCTAAAGTTACTAGTTAATAAAAAGATAAAACACAGTTGCAAATCTGACTATAGACAATTATTTAAAGTATGTAAAATTTTACCAGTGGGATTAAAACTCAAATATATGTTAGCTGTAAACAGTCATGGCAGCCAGGAACACAGGGATCTAGTCAATCATAGTCATAATACCAGAGCACTAACTGCGGGCAAATATGAAGTACCTAGGGTGTATAATTATTATGGCGATAGGACACTAAAGAAACGTTTACCCTATTTACTGAACACTTTGCCCACGGATATAGTAAAAGAGCCCAAAATAAATAGATTTAAAATCAGTCTAAAAAGGTATCTCCTGAATACTCTATAGGGGATGTGTTACCCTATAGTGTATTCATGATATACCTACCTATTTCAACTACGAATGTAAACCTATTCTAATTTTTAAATTTAATTAAGTATAGTATTATAGTATACTGAGACTCCACAGTCAAACTAAATGTAGTTTTGTGGAGCATTGTATGTAACAATAAAGTTGTAACTTCTAGTATAATAAATAACTAAATAAATAAAATAAATAAAAAATTAATAAATTCAGCTAAATTTTACTTTACAGATTCTTTTAACTCAATAACGCTGCCATGAAATTAAACCATTTTTACCGATCACTTATAGTAATTAATATAAAATCTGTGGTAGGCATAGCTAACAATTGTATTGTAATTTGTACCTCCCTTATAAAATACAAAAGGTGACCTATTGTAATTTAAATATTGGGTTGATTACTATTGTTTGTGGTTGTATATAAATAGAGGTCGAAAATGCGGGATCATTAGTATTTCATAGAATAACAAGCACCGCGGTCGTCAAACTCACGGAGTATACGGATCGTGCCTACTGGTTCGTTAAACTGTGCACTGTTTTTGTCTCCCTTTCATGATTTAATAAAAAAAAAATTGAATTATTGATATGCCGTCGGAGTCGCAATATATTTTTAATTAGGAAACGTGTCTCTCTTTTGTGTGGGAACAATATCATTTTTTTTCATCAAATTTACTTCAGCATATAAATCAGTATATTCATTAGCGGTAATAATTTGAAATAATTTATATGTATTGACCATGCTTCATTAGATAATTCAATAATTATTAACAATTAAAGAGCCTGATAAAAACTGCACGCTTGCTTCTGTGGAGTTCTTTCTAATGCTAAAAAAAATGAACTATACCTATACATTGCGAAGTGCTGCAAAATGAGGCTGCTGCATAAGTAATTAAAAGTATTTTACATTAATTGACTTTAAAAGACTGTGACAAAATCTTACAGTAGGTAGGTACATCTTATCGTAGATGCATGAGCGATGCTCTGCAGTGTTAGTGCCTAAATAGGAGACCTAAGGCTCTCCATGATAAAAATATAATAAAACATGTCGCTGTTATTTTATTTTATTTTTTATTGTTATGAAATTGGCTAGTATACCTTAAGATACCGTAAAATTAGTTTATTAAGAAACGTTTTATCTGTGCTATTTATCTTAAAAGTAGAAAAACTATTATTAACTATTTCCTACATTTGTTATATTTCTATCTGCAGATATGCCGCCCCAAGTAGGCCCGATTCCCAGCGGGGTCGTGTTCGAGTCCGATACTCAGACCGCTGACTTAGGCTTGGACAAAGATGTCTCCGTTTTAAAGAAGGCGACGCCGAAAAAGCACGAGTATGTGTGGGGCAACATCGTTTGGTTCCTGTATCTACACATCGCTTCTCTGTACGGATTGTATCTGGTGTTCACGTCAGCGAAATGGCAGACCAATGTCTTTGGTAAGTTTTGTGGAATATTTCTCGGAAGCCCCGGATTTTAACTAATATTTAGGCGTTCTACAAATAAATTCAATAAGCTGACACAAATGGTACATACATACAAAGAAAAAGTAACAAAGGCCTCCAGTGCCTCAGACTGGAACCGAACCAGCGTCCTCTGCTATCGCGGCAGGTGCCTCAATAAGCTCTAGGATTAGTTATTAGACTGAGGCGTCACCGTACTCACATTTCCGCTATTTGTGATAGAACCGGTCACTCAGTTCAAACTTTCTGATAGCTTTTTGAACATATTCTAGTAATAACATTCTTATTGCTATAGTGTTAAGGACGCATTTTATAAGTCCACCAAATTTCAGTTTGCATTGGGTACCTTTTTTGTTGCAGCATTCGCAGTCCACCTGATGTGCGCCATCGGCATCGGTGCTGGATCCCATCGCCTTTGGACTCACCGAAGCTTCAAAGCTAAAACCCCTCTCCGGATCGTTCTGATGTTGTGGCAGACCATGGGATTCCAGGTAAAATTAAGTCATAATGACTGAATAAGTACTAGTCATTACAGAATTGGGTGTTTTGACTGTTTTGTTCCAATCACACAGTCACGTTGTCTCATCATTGAGTTTGAACCTCCTAACTCTTCAACCAATAGTTTTATTAATAAGTACTCTTGTTTCCCGTAATGAGCCATGTCTGATCATATCCAAGTCCTATCCATTATCTAATACCTTCACCGTCTTATTCTTAGCGCCATATCTCACCGGGCCACTAACAAAATGTATACAGCTCTGTGGAAGGCTATTTCACCAGACGGTCTAGCATGAGTTGGTTCTAGCGCGCGAGTGAAGTCGCGCTAGATGTATGGAGTCGCGCGCGAGAACGCAACCCATGCTAGCAGGTCTGATGTCCGCTTGGTTGCGCAACTAAACGTGGTGTCCGGGTGAGATACTCGTATGGCCATTGGAGACCATGTTCTATCTTTATCACTCGACAGGACTGCATCTTCGAATGGGCGCGCGACCACCGCACTCACCACAAGTACGCGGACACAGACGCCGACCCGCACAACGCCGAGCGCGGCCTCTTCTTCTCCCACATGGGATGGCTCTGCGTCAAGAAGAGCCCGGAGGTCATCGAGGGAGGCAAGCGCATCGACCTTAGTGACCTTTACGCGGATCCTGTCGTCATGTGGCAGAGAAAGTGAGCACAGTTTGTTTTTAATACCCCATAACTAGGTCCTTCAACTTCAATTTCAACTTCACCTTTTTTTTCAATTCACCTTAAATTTAAAAGAAAGGCGGTCTTTTTTAAAAGAAAGGCGTCATAGGTACTGTTCTAGTGTCCGTATTTTAATTTGTAATCTAATTGCAGTATAAAGATAACATAAGATAATGAAAGCATTAATCACATTAAAAACAGATGAAAGGAACAACTTATAAACCGCAAAGCCGTAAATTTTTACAGATACCAGTGAAATATCAAAAATACTCCAAATTTTCTCTTAAATGTTTCGTGATGAGTGCCGGTACTATATTATTTATGGGTCCCAAGTGTTCCAACTGATTATGTGGTGAAACTCAAAATTGCGGTGGTAGATTGGATTGAGTTACATCAGATATTTTTATATAGAAATAATGACTTTTCACAAATTCACATATTACCACGAGCCGATGATTAGGTATTAGAATGAACGTTTTATACTTTGGTAAGATTATTAGTTCAATAAGATTACATTACTATTTTCGTTTCATTATACTGTTTGTTCCCAGACATTACATGAAGCTGATGCCTCTCCTCTGCTTCGTGCTGCCCACAGTAATCCCCGTGTACTGCTGGAACGAGACGTGGCTGAATGCCTTCCTGATCCCCACTATTCTGCGGTACACCTGCGGCATTAACGTCGTGTGGAGCGTCAACAGCTTCGCTCACGTCTTCGGCTACAGGCCTTATGACAAGTCAGTTTTATTCTTAATTACCTTCTCAATGTATTCAAAATCGGAAAAAATATAGTTGACAACTCACAAGCGTTGAATTTCGGGGCGAACATGTCCCCTTGCCCACCTCACCCAGAAAATATTATAAGACTTAAGTATAACTCCATCTAGCCCCACAAAAACCTTAAACGGAGTTACAATTTACCTCTAAGAAGATAGCAAACCTATGCTTTGTTTGACTAACTACTGGGGAACTTTTGAACACCGGGACATAAAGGAAGACTTTTCCCCACCCTTCTACTTTTCCCCACCGCACTATTTCAGGAGATATAACATACTCGATCTTATACAGTACAGATGCTACGACCGTGCTCAAGCTAGACGTTCATCATCATCATAATCTCAGCCATAAGACGTCCACTGCTGAACATAGGCCTCCCCCTTGGACCTCCATACGTGCCGGTTGGAAGCGACCCGCATCCAGCGTCTTCCGGCGACCTTAACAAAGTCGTCTGTCCACCTTGTGGGTGGACGTCCTACGCTGCGCTTGGTAGTCCGTGGTCTCCACTCGAGCACTTTTCGACCCCAGCTCGACGTTGAATAACTTTAATACTTGATATATGGAATAGTAAAGTTTATCGGATTTGTTTTGTCACGTAAGTTATATATATACAGAGGTTGCTTAAAATCATTTTTAGACTTATTTCACGTAGGTAATGAATGGACGTACTATATATCTTGCATTAATGATGTTCTGTGGAAAACTTTCGCCCTGGCTAAATTATGTTGACATTAGAGAGTCAATTATATTACCATACGATACCATTCCACAAAAACAAAAGAAAGTGATACATTAACATCTAATTTAGACATTATAGACAATGACTAAATTGGATGTTAATGTATGCTAATTGCCAAAGTCCTACGGATGTCCTATAAACTGAAGCACACTTCAACTGTTTGAATTACTGCATAATTCAATACATTTACTTACACTAACTACGTAATTAATCCAGCATACAATTGAATATTAATCGAGCTGACACACAACGATGATAATTGTCAATAGATTGAGTATTAGTTTTGTTATAAGTTATGGCTAGGTACAATCACCTGCAATATTATGTTACTCTGCGAAGGCCACAAAAATATGTGACACGCTCTTATGGCTATACAAATAAGATCGTGTCAGATATTTTTGCGGCCTTCGTTGTGTAACATATCATTGCAGGTGACTGTACTCATACTTATGCACCATAGTTATTTAGTTTTCCATGTTTATCGTGTTCATTATGTGTGATCTAATATTATTTCTGACGTGAAACGAATGACCTATATACCTAATTCAGTCAGAAAGGGAAAGAGAAAACACGACTCCAAAGTGAGACACAGCAGACCTCATCTGCACTTGAGACTCCTTTTTAAAGGAATAGCTAAAAGTAGCTAGATCCCTAGTATATTTACTCTGTGATCTCGGTTTTTTTAGAGTGGTAGTAAATTGAGAAAGATTTTGCTCGGCATTAGAACCCAACGGGTTCGTAAATTGACAATTTTCCGCCGAAATTAACGAGTATTAAAAAACTTACCTTTCCAGATCACTCAACCCTCGTGAAAATCTAGCCGTATGGATGGTGTGCGTTGAAGGTTTCCACAACTACCACCACACCTTCCCATGGGACTACCGCGCAACGGAGCTGCCTCTCTACAACATGCTCACTCCGACCATCGTGTTCATTGAAGCTATGGCTAAGGTATGTTCAATTTTATAATACATACACTTTAACGCGAATGGGCGTTACCTCTCAAACTGATTAGGTACAGTCGACGTCAAAGATATTATGTTTACACTTTTGCACCTTACTCCTTTGTCATAAGGCGAAAAGTGTAAACATATCTTTGACGTCGACTGTACTTTTGGGGCCAAGATGCGCTGTACATGATTAGCTCATAATATGATGGTCAAGCAGATCTTGTCAGTAGAAAAAGGCGGCAAATTTGAAAGATGTAGGCGCGAAGGAATATCGTTTCAAAATTTAAATTTCGCGCCTATTTCTACTGACGACCATCTATTCCTAGCACGTAACGCCTGAAGTTCTAGGATACTCGTACTATTTGAATTGTATTCAATTCTCTGATTTTTTTTCAATCATGCACAGAATTATTGATGCTTCGAATATACTTCGAATTGACAAGCAAAAATAATACAAAATGTAACTCTCCTTCAATGCTACTAGCATATAACATGACTAATTTGTGCTCTGTACAAAATGTTAAGGCTCCTCTTCACGTTGGGCCAACGCCAACGCCAACGAGGGACGCATTTATGCGTTAGAGGGAGCAAGTGATATTGCTATCTCATTCTACCGCATGGCTGCGTCCCTCGTTGGCGTTGGCGTTGGCCCAACGTGAAGAGGAGCCTTTATCCTATAGAACTTGTGAAATCCTTAGTATTCCGAGAACGCGTTTTACATAATCGGAGAGGTAAGCACTTATATATACATTTTGTAAAAAGAACCTTTGTGACTTTTCAGATTGGACAAGCATACGATTTGAAGAGTGTCACACCGGAGATAGTGAAACAGCGATCGCAACGCACTGGAGACGGTAGCCACCAACTCTGGGGCTGGGACGACCCTGAATTCACGGAGAAGTTGAAGGAAAAACTTGGCGCCGTCAGCAACACGGAGAGAGGAGAGAAAATCAAATGTGGTTAAAAAACGTTACCACTGGGACATCAATTCCAAAGAATCTATATTTTGTATCTAAAATAATATTTATTCCGACTTTTGGTTTTCTGAAAACCCTATTTGGAAGATTTTTTGTTGTTTAATACCTATATATTATTTGTAACATAACCTACTCACATCTTACTCTGGCAAGCCAACTTACCTAGTAGAAAAAGGCGCGAAATAGGTATGGGAGATCGAACATTCGCGCCTACATTAGCATGGCATGCCAGAGTATATCTATTGAATTGATCTAAGTTTAGGTATAGGTATTTTACTTTAGCGCTGTTTGAAATCTTGGTACGTAGGTAAATATCCGCGGTTTTTTAATTTTCTTTTTGAATTTGGAATGAAGTGTCCCAATTTCGACTCCAACTTGGCGTTAAAATTATGACACGTAGGTATTTGTTTTCAAAACTTCTCCCAACTCTAATATTTGATCTCATGAAACATCATTAATATAAATAATAATAATATTATACATACTTGGAGCATATTACGATTTAAAAAAGTTTTGCTGAGTTTTTTTTTTTTTCAAGTATTTAAAGCTTAAAGTTGGAGTTCTAAGGCTAAGTACCTAGTTTGTATTTGAATATAAATTATTCTATTTGTTATATTATGCTAAATTTTACCAAAGCAATGTTTAAATTTGTAAATTTAATTTTTATATTAAAGTAATAAATATGATTGTATTTTTTTATTCTTTTTTAACAATCAAGTTAAGGTGTATTCGGATAATTTCGAAAATTAGCTTGATAGATAGAAATGGATGTGATTATGAGGTATTACCCCATATGTAGAAGTAGGTGTTCAATATTAGGTACCCAAATGGATCGGTCTGCACAAATATATAAGCAATGGAATGTGTATTACAAGGGGTTAATAATACTTATAATAACTATTTTGCAGTAATACAACAGAGACAATAGTGCTGAATTCGCATACACATACATATTGTACACTTGATGAATTTGTTTAACGAATTTATAAATTATTAATTAATAATGATTATAGTTCGTTTTTTTTAGCATTAGAAAGAACTCCACAGAAGTAAGCGTGCAGTTTTTATCAGGCTCTTTAATTGTTAATAATTATTGAATTATCTAATGTAGCATGGTCAATACATATAATTTACTTCAAATTGTTACCGCTAAAAGTGCCGGATTTGGAACCACAAGCTTACTTCTGCGAAGTTCTTTCTAATGCTAAAAAAAACGAACTATAATCTCTGGAATTATTTAGATCGTTCGAAACAAATCATTGTAAACACAGATGAAAAAAATAAGGTCTTAGGTAAATAAAACGAACGTAATAAGCTTGAAAAATCTTTCTCCAATGTTAATCGCAGCCCGCGCAGCGTGTAAGCGATAAGCGAAAATCGATACGTCCATCCATTAAGGAACAATAATTAATGCAATGCAATCGTGTTGCTAAGGGTGGCAACGACAGTGGTCATCTGGGTCAGCTATCTATACTCTACTGTGCGGGCAGATAGATTAACGAATGAAATGAACACGCGATTCGGATTAGAATAGAAGTACCTTCCTAGACTCTTTTAGTCGGAGCAGTGGGGAGACACTCCTGCCTTCGGGCATTCTCGGCTCCATTCGGCTCAGCATTGCTCCGAGCCGAGCAATTATTAGGGTTGACACATCTTGAACTACTTGAAGTCCCTTTGCGTGCACGACCACAGATAATAAAATGACTTGAATTTTGACAACCCTAAATAGCCGATAGGGATAGTGCCATACATTAGAAAAGGACAGCATGATTGGTCCCTGAACCGCTGTCAAACTTCGGTTTTGTAGGAAGTTTCCTTTCTGTACGGTAGTACTATTATTCTGTGGCCACAGAAAACCTGTGTCTGTGGCACTATGCTCGTGAGCGCATGTTGTTGTTCACTCTAAATGTAGTGGAATGACCGCTGTTGAGGTTTTGTCGAGGGACTATATTATGAGATTCTTCAAAACAGAAGTGTAGGTATAGGTTTTAAAGGCATATTATGGGCAGGCGTTCATAGACCGCTGACGCTCACGATGACTGCTTAACATCAGGCGGGCCTTATGTTTGTTTCCTACCTACGTGGTATATTTAAAAAAACGCAACGTTGTTTTAATCGCTAGATTGAGAAATACACATTTTCAGGACTTTCAGTTCATACGTTTTATATCGTTAGCAGGAGCGTGTGTAATTATCGTGATATCGGTCCGAGCTCGGTTCAGGCTCAACCTATTATACCCCCGCATCAGTGTTTAAGTACTGTACGTAGTGATTATATGCTCTTTGCTGTAAACTTGATAGGTAAGTACCTAGCTGTTCAGGCCGCGTAGCCAAGATGCTAATCGCTTACGCTTCGTAGCGATCGAAACGCAACTGTCACTGTCACGCTAATATGGAAGAGTGATAGAGAGACATAATGCTTTTCGTTGTCGAAGCGATAGCGATTGTAATCTTGGCTAGGCCGGCTGCTTGGCCATATCTATCTATTGGCAGGTAGCGTGTGGCGAAACTACCTTAGCTTAGCGTAGGTATATCTTAAGTTACTCAAGTTACTCAGTAATTTATTAACACAAGTAGCAACGGTAGATAGGAAAGATTTTAGCTTCTTATCAATCTTATCATACGCATTTGAACGTTGTATTTAATTTATCAGGTAGGTTAATGCGAGTAGTATTTTTATTTATTTATTTATGTATTTATTTAAACCCCGCAGTGGCACCCAAGCGCTGTCACAGAAGGGCGCTAAAATCACGTCACGGGTCACGGACAACTCGCCTACTTTTTATACTTCTATCCGATGTATTAAATAGAAATTATATTTAAAAATAACTGTTATATATACTAATAATTATCTGGTGCTCTATTTCATCCATGGTGTGAAATAATTTATTTTAAATACAGATAAATACCCTATTGTGCCTATTGACATAGTCTCAAAAATGAAATTCAAGGACATTGGCTCGCCAATCCCACTATAGAAATACACAGGGTGGTCTGGACGCTAGTTCTATTGTTTTACAGACTCAGTGAAAGAAATGTTAAATTCATGTCCAATGTCGAGGGCGGAGGGATGAACGAAAAAATGGCAAGCCAAATTGAGCAATGTGCAGATACCCTTTTCAGTGTTCACACCTGTAATAGTACCTACATTACGATAAGTACAAGTGCGAAAATTAGGAAATTCGCAACGAGTGGCGATAAATTGAAACACGACCGAAGGGAGTGTTTTAAATCAACACGAGTTGCGAATTGTCTTTTCGCACGTTTATTGTACAACGTTTTACAGTACAATCAGGGGTGCGAATCTCCTGACTTCGGCCAAACTCGGCTCCGCTCGGCTCAGCATTGCTCCGAGCAATTTTTAGGGTTGGCACCACTTGACTTCCTTTTGCGTGCACGACCACAGATAAGATAATCACTTGAATTTTGACAACCCTAAATAGCCGAAAGGGATAGTGTCATGTATTAAAAAGGGATAGCATGATTCGACCCTGAACCGCTGTCAAACTTCGGTTTTGTAGGAAGTTTCCTTTCTGTACGGTAGTACTATTATTTATTCTGTGGTACAATGGCCTTTAAATTTTTGACATAGACACGTAATTGTCCTTAATCCCGACCTATGGCGGTAAAGTAAGGGTAAAGTAGACTAGCACCGTGCTAGCACCATCAAATGTACTCTCAATGTACTGCAAAAGCTACAACAGACGGGCGTACCGACCGCGGTCCGGTGCAAGGCCCGTACGATCGTGTGGAAGGATCTGCCGTACGTCCATCAAGGGCGCTACTATAAGTGAGACCGAGAAAGATATATGCTGACCGGACCAAAGTCAGGTACGCCCGTCTGTTATAGTTTTTGTAACACACAATATTTCTAAACGTATCCCAAATGTCAACGTCAGATGTCAATGTCACGTCATAAAATCTAAAATCTCTATTGCTTATGCTTTGCTTTTCTCACTTTTCTGTATATCTTGCATTGCAGTTTAATTCTCATTCTCTTCTCTTCTTCAGAGTGAACACCACGTACACTTAGATCCAATTTCTGACAGGAATGCGATACTGAATACGTATAAACAGAATCATGTTGTCCTCGCTAATTAAAGAACATCAAACAAAACAAGCAGCGAAGAGAGTCATACAAGGTAAACAAAAGTGGCTTGTTTCATGTTTTTAGGGTTCCGTACCCAAAGAATCCGAAGAAAACTGGACCCTATTACTAAGACTCCCCTGTCCGTCTGTCTGTCACCAGGTTGTATCTGATGAACCGTGATAGCTAAACGGTTGAAATTGATCACAGATGATGTATTTACAAAAATTACTGAAAAGAACGGAACCCTCGGTGGGCGAGTCCGACTCGCATTTGTCCGGTTTTTGTTTATTTTGAAGTCTCAATCAGTAACTTACATTAAACACTTCAATCTAATATTTCAGAACAAAAACGCAAGGAATGCATAGCTGCAGCTAATGATCTAACACAAGCTTTAGTTGATCATCTCAATGTTGGGTGAGAAGCTTTATTTTTATTAGTACTTAGTTTTAATCTTGCATTCCATCTTCATCAATTGTGAATAACTGAATCTTCCATTCCATATTATGTATTTATGAAACAGTTTATTGACATTTAGAAGCCAGCCAGAGTTTATTCTTCATAGTTTAGCTAATTCTACTGCCAGAGGAGATCAGACGGTCTAGCATGAGTTGCATTCTCGCGCGCTACTCCATACATCAAGCACGACTACAAGTATGGACTCATGCACGAGAACACAACTTATACTAGACCGCCAGGTTTAATAGTAATACTTTCCCTTGTTTTGTAAATTTTGATGGCAAGATGTTCCTTTGGTAAGGCATCTATTGAGCTTATTTCCTAAAGGCTAATTAGCATATACTCCATATTAGGCCTCAAAGAAAAATTAAGATCACTGTTCTCCAGGTTTGTCCGCCATCTGAATATTGGATGCATTTTCCACTGAAATATTATTATATTTCTACATTATTTCAGTTCCCCCCATACCTACAAAGAAAGTAACCTTTATATTTGGTTTCAGTGTTGCTCAAGCTTATTTAAACCAAAAGAAGCTGGATGCCGAAGCAAAATTATTACATCAAGGAGCCATTAATTTCTCAAAACAGACTCAACAGTGGTTGGCATTGGTTGAGAACTTCAGTAGTGCACTAAAAGAGATCGGTGATGTAGAGAACTGGGCCCGCAGCATTGAAAATGATATGAAAATTGTTACTGACACACTAGAGAATGCTTACAAAATGGCTCAAGAACAGCCGAGTACTACACAAAACAACCAATAAGCTAATGTTTACCTTGTGACAATTTGTAATCGTTATCAACATGCAGTTCATTTGATTTCATAACGTAAGAAATACAACGTTAATAGATGAATGTTGTAATTGGATGGAATTTGCCTAGGTATAGTCTCTCAATGCTTTGTATTATGTGATTTAACCCAATAAGGCCATCATATAAGAAAATTGGCAATTGAATTTGAAATAAATAGTAAAGGAAACATGGTTATGATGGCCTTAGGAGCTTTGCTTAGGAGGCTAATAGGGGAAAAAGCACACCCTTTTGGATGTTTCATAAATAAAAAATAAAATATGTAAGTTAATCTAAGAAAACCATTTAAATATTTTTACTATAAGTTGATATGTTTTAAGTATTTAATAAAAATTAAATAAAGCACTGGTATTTATAGCCGACTTTTAAATTCCTTATAACTAATTTATTGAAAAGTCTTATAAAACTTTTCCTATTAATCTAATCTAGTAGTAGATATGGATCAGTCATGAGGGGTGGGGGGAAATGACCGAAAGGAATAGTCTTATGTATCTTTCAGTAGTAGTAGCAGAGAAAGCGCTATTATTGTTTGTCCTTGCACATAATAAATAATAGTACTGCCCTGCCGTACAGAAAGGACACTTCCTACAAAATCGAAGTTTGATAGCAATTCAAGCATGAATCATGCTATCCCTTTCGGCTATTTAGGGTTGTCAAAATTAAAGTCATTATCGCCGCACACGCACTGAATTTTCCATAGACATAATATATATATAGACGGTGTCTCAGCGAGCTGTCACTGTTGCCACTTTTGTTTAGTGTACGATTAACAATGAGGCCCACGTTGCTGTAGCCATGTCGATAAAGTCATATCGATAAACTATCGACATTTCTTGCAATTTTAATTTTACTTCAAAGGCTTAACGATACCTAAAATGACCAAAAACGCTTTTATTCTTTATTGTGGTTATCAGATCACAATTTTATAGTCACGCCCCAGCAGGGAACCAAGGGAAAGTTCAGATATTTAATTAAAATACATAAATACCTCCTAAAATATGTGTTCCGCAATAATTGAATTATATTATTATATTATAATATATTCATTATCCATTAGCATTTCAATTATGTTTATGTTTAACGAAGATATTGAAGCTTCAATTAATCGCTATTTCGTTCCGCTGTGTAGCGTTTATCGATATATAACATGATTAAAATCGACTTTTCACATCCCTAAAAGAGCACACATATACGCTTTTACGCACACATACACAGCCTGGGCGCATCAAGAAAGGCAACACTTGATTTGAAGTCCACCTTGTCAACAGTATGGTTGTCCTTTTTTGACAAATGGCATTTTAAAAGAGCGAGGAGAGAGAAATGATACTAGTTGCTGCGTCGTGAAAGAGAACAGAAAAGGTTGGGCCCTTGGAATTTTCAATCGGGTTCCATGCGGATTGACAGATGGGAGCGGGACGTTGCATAGCGCTGTTTCGCTTGCACTTGTCATCAAATAAACTTGACCAATCATAGTGTCGCATTCGCATTGCGTATGTTACCTCACGGATGCACGTGTATAGTATAGCTCGTCTATAGGATCCTACCATCTATGGTTCTGCGACATCTTTGGGGTCATCCATTAATTACGTCACACGAATTTCTAGGTTTTTTGACCCCTCCCCCCCTCCTTGTCACATTTGGCAAACCCCTCCCCCCCTAGTGTGACGTCACATTTTTTCTACGAAATCGCCAAATCGGGTTAAGTAAGTACCTAAGTATTATTAATATTTTATCAAAAACATTTTGACGATATAAATATTAGTAATTTTATAACCCAAAACTGCTTAGGAAAGAAAATTAAACGAATAAAAACGATTATCGTTTTAAAAACTTGTTATTAAATGTACAGCGAATAAAAGAATTTAAATAAATTTTTGGTTACTGATGAAGTTAAAGTGACGCCACAAAGTTTCTGTCTCCCCCCTCCCCCATGTCACAATATGTCATATTTTCTTGACCCCTCCCTCCCCCTAAACGTGTGATGTAATTAGAGATGGGTCGCGGGTATTTACCCAATTTACCCACCCAGGTAAATACCCGGTAAATACCCATCTACCCGGTATTTACCCGTATCTACCCAAATGGACGGGTAGATTCATTTCTTGTTGCACATGTCGATTTGTGTTAAATTGGAGATATAAACCGAGTTATATATATTTTTGGCCTAAAACTATTTGACTTATGAGCTTCCCAAGTTGTGATACTGCACATTTTTTTTTTATTATCATTCATAAGTAGTCTTTATTTTCATCTTTCTTATGTATATCAAAAGCGTTTTAAAACATTTCCTAAAGCCAGGGAATGATTTTACACGATTTTTATAATTGGATTGATATGTTAAAATCGAACTTCACCTCATATCAATCTTTTCGTAATTAGTTTGAACATACATTTAATGTAACATTATAAAAAATACTTAAATTAACCTTATTTACACTCACATACCATAAAACACATCAAATTTAGAAGAAAAACGAAAATACCCGCGTATTTACCCGCGGGTAGGTAAATATCGGGTATATACCGGGTAAATACCCGCTCTTGGGTATTTACCCGGGTAGTTACCCATCTCTAGATGTAATTAATGGACGACCCCTTTGCACTCGTTCATTCATTCATTCAATTACATTCAGTTTTGGTTGTGTTGTGTCAGTGTCAGTGCTGCAAACTCTCCTGATTTATCAGGAGATTACCTGATTTTTAGCATTGTCTCCAGGGCCCAGTTTTATAAAGTTACAAGTTACAAGTTTACAGGCGTTTACTGGCAACACTTCCTCCGTTTTTTACAATTTGCGTTTTATAAAAGTACCGTGTTACAATTTTACAGGTTACAGGTACAAGTGCCTGTAGCTCAACCATAGACGAAAATATGGGAGATTAATAGTTTTAAACTCATAATCGAACAAGCGTTTTATAAAAATATTGTAAATTACAAGTGTAGATTGGTAAACTTGTAACAAAAACTGACATACGTCTTGAGTCCTGTAACAGCACAACAGCAGCTACTTGTAGTGTGTCTGATTCGCTCTTTTGCTCGTAATTCTTAAGTTTAATTAAAGTTATTCGTTTTCTGAGAGATTTTAAACTGTACTCTTTATTGTTAGGCACTAACGCCAAAGATTGCGCCAGGGCATGCATACTTTTCCATGCACTGACCTTATCAGTTTTTGTTAATGTATCTGAAATATATAGTAAATAGGAAATGAAGTGGCAATATGTTTGAGATTGATTTTATTGATGATTCGTTTTATTTTATCTACTAGGAAACGGAAAGGGATTGGTGCCGATATTTGTCGTTGATTTATTAGCATTCGTCTCTTTATTTAAGTATAGTGCATTCACATTATGGTAAAGTGTACTATTCATAATTTTCGATACACAGGGTACTTATCTTTGAGCCACTACCGAAACGATACATTGTAATGTGAAACAGTACTTATTTACTTATTAGGTAAATATTTCATTAAATCTAACTTAATCTGAATCTGAAAACGGCCCGAAAAGTATATCCTTGGCATCAAACACCGCTCTCAACCACTCGATTTCTCCTTCATTTCAGGCCATTTTTCCAATACTTAACAGCAAACAATAACACAGCATTTAGTAGAGTACAGAGTATCTATGAATTCTATGACAGACATTTTTTTTAAATAGTGATGTCCTTCGCACCTGTAAATTTCACATGTAATCGAGATTGACCGTGGTGCTTTACAACTGTAATTATCTATGTGTATTTATAAAACACCTGTAGCCGTACACAGTGCATTACAGGTGCCTGTAGCCTGTACTCTTGTAACCTGTAACTTGTAACTTTATAAAACTGGGCCCTGATCTACTGCTTTGTTTGGAGAATGGTGTAAAATCTCCTGATTTTTAGGGATTCTTACCGAACTTGGTAAACAAAAATATTTTTTACTTATTTATTATTACTTTTGTTAGGTTGGTGAAGATGGATTTATTAGACATTTCATTTTTGTTTGACAGTTTGTTATCTGTCCACTGTATTTTCGCTCGCTTTTTAAGCTGTCACTGTCACTATAGTAGTCAAGTCAACTGTCACTGTCACTTCACTTTTTCGTTTCAAGTTTTTCTTGTCTATTTTATCGCTTTGCCGCGCTCTCTTACGTTACGAATCCGTGAGTCTTTCGAGTTTCGGTAAGAACTGTAAAAAGTTAAAAAGTCTTCTTGCAGTAAAAGATATATTTTTTGAATTCAAAGTTTATAGCAGAAAAGGGGTAAGTCAATTCGTTTGTTTTGCGGACCAATTCGTTTTTGTGTGTTGAGTGTGTTTGGGTCGAACTAATACATAAGTAATAATCGGCATGAATTGGTTTTTACTTTAAAAGGTGGAGGTTCATCACGATGGCTAGTTCAACAAAAAAAAAGAAGTATTCACAAAAGTTCAAGGATGAGTGGTTACATCTTGAGTCATACAAAGGTTGGCTTTCTGCGAGTGAAAGTTGTAACACGAATGCACATTGCAAATGGTGTAGGTGCGATTTTTCTGTCGCTTCGGGGGGGGAAATCTGACGTTGAAAAACACAAATCAACAAAAAAACATACAGACAATGCAAATAGTTTTATCAACCAGAGAACATTGACAGATGTTTTTGCATCAACTTCAGGGTCAACATTAAAAACAAAAGTTAAAGAAGCAGAAATACATTTAGTTTCTTATATAATTGAACACAATTTGCCATTTACAGCTGTAGAACATTTGCCAAAACTTTTGTCAGTTATATGTCCTGATTCTGATGTTGTTAAAAATATTTCCCTGAGCCGAACCAAGGCAACATATATTGCGAAAAATGTTCTGGGCAAATACAGTAAGGAGATGCTAATCGCTAATATGAAAGAAGATAAGTTTTCAATCATCATAGATGAGTCAACAGACAGAGGTGTTGTCAAACACTTGTGCTTAGTGGTTAGGTTGACTATTGATAATGAAGTTTGCGACTACTTTTATGACCTCATACCCATTGAAGGGGCATCTGCTATAGATCTTTATAATCATGTGGTAAACTCTTTTGATAAGGACTCTATACCTTGGAGAACCAACTTGATTGGTTTTGCGTCAGATGGTGCCAATAATTTAATGGGAAATAACCACTCTGTTAGCACCCTGCTCAAAGATGAAGTTCCAAATATATTCATTTTAAAGTGTATATGCCACTCTTTTGCACTTTGTGCTTCATATGCGTGTGCGAAGTTGCCACAAATGGCTGAAGATTTGGTCAAAGATTTGTATAACTATATACAAAGTAGTCCCAAAAGGATTGGTGACTTAAAAATGTTTCAAACGTTTTTACAAATCAAGCCTCACAAGCTTCTGCACCCAAGCCAGACAAGATGGCTATCGCTACATGCTGCTGTTGCTAGGGTTCTCGAACAATATAATGCCCTCAAGCTGTTTTTCATAGACGCAGTATCTCAAGCAGGCTCCTCAGCAAGTGCCCGTCATATCCTAGACAATATGAATAACCCATATATAAAACTTTACTTGCTTTTTCTAGACTTCATTTTGCCTCACTTTAACAATTTAAACAAGTTGATGCAGTCTGAGACTGTACAAATACACAATCTGAGAAAAAACATAATTTCAGTCTTGAAAACCATATTGGAATTTTATATAAAGCCTAGTTACTTAGAATCTACAGATATTGAATCGGTCAACTACCGTAACCCATCAAATTTTCTAGAGCTAAAGGATATATATATGGGAGCTAAAGTAGAGGCAGTATTAAATACAAACAATTATCCGGACAATGATATACAAGCATTGAAATTAAAAATTATGAATTTTTATATAGAAGGGGTAACCCAAATTTACAAAAGATTTCCGTTTACCAGCCCTGTGCTGAAGCTAATAGAAGTACTGGACCCGAAAATTGTAAAAGAAAAAAAATATAATTCTTTGGCACCATTAGCCATGCAATTCCCTAACATTGTTGAAGCATCAAAATGGCAGGAGTTAGATGATCAATGGCGATTGTTAAGAAATACCACTAGTATTAACTTTGAAGAAACTGACATTCCTAAATTTTGGCATAATGTTGGAAAGGAAAAGATAGGAGATGAGGAGGCATTTCCCACTCTGTCCAAGTTCATGAACTGCTTGATGGTTTTGCCACACTCCAGTGCAGCAGTAGAACGCGTTTTTTCGGCCATAAACTTGAATAAAACTAAACAAAGAAACTGTCTGAACACAAAAACATTATGTGGCATCATGCACAGTAAGAGGTTATATAACAAAAGTAGCTGCTTTGCCCATAATATAAATAATAAAATGCTCTCACTATTCAATAAAAATATGTATGAAGATGGAGATGGTCAGCACGAGGAAGACATAAATTAATTTTTAATAACTCTACTAACTACCAACTGATTTCATTTAAAACACAACTAACAATCTTAAGATGGTGACAGTGACAGACTTAGATTTACATTACAACACAAGGCATGTCTTAATGCGTTTTAATATTCCGCTTTACTAATATACTAAACCTACATTTAAAAAAACAAAATAAGGTACCCAATTTTTTCTTATGATTATTTTGGTGGGTCTATTTTTATATTTTATTTTTTCTATATTATTCCTTTTCTTTTCAGAAGTTTACCAACCATTATAACAAATTACAAATTTATGATGTCATGCGTCATTCAGTTCAGTAATACCCTGTCAAATTTGAAATGCTAAAGAAATAAGTGTTGTTAGCAAGAAAAAACGCAACAAAACCATTATTTACTAATCAATTGCACGTAAGTTTAACTTTTAATGCCTAAAAAGGTATATTTTTTAATCTACTGATTTTTTTTGTAGTCTCCTGATTTTTTTCACTATGGTCTCCTGTTTTCTTGCAGGTTGTAGCACTGAGCATATAATCACTACGTTTTAAGAGTCGGCACTTTCGAACAAGCCTTAAACCGAATTATGAACGTACATTGTGCCAACACACCAAATACATGTCAATATTGCCAACACAAAAAAAAACAACACTAGGGCTTGCCACTACTGGCGTACCTACTCTTTATCGATATCGATAAATGTGCGATACAGTCGCCATCAGATATATCGGAGCGGCCGAGGTGCTCAAAAATATCTGAACACGCACCTAGCGCCATGACAATAGAGGCGTGTTCAGATATTTGTGAGCACTTTGGCCGCTTCGATATATCTGATGGCGACTGTACATGCTGCTGTACTGTACTATAGTAACAGTAAATTTTGAGTATCACTAGGATTAATAAAATAAAAGCAAAATATAAAAATAATTTTATTTAACATATTAAAGATATGATACAGATAGTTTATTATTACAATACGCTTATGTTATGAACGTAAAGTTTGTATGGGGTTAAAGTTTTCTTTTGAGCTACGAATTTGAAACTTCGTTAAAAGATATATTACTTAAATACAAGAAAACTAATTTCAGCGTTTTTGAAAATTCAACCTCTAAAGTGATGAAAAAGGGGTTGAAAGTTTGTATGGATATCAAACATTTTTCGAGTGTTGGACTTGAATCTTTGTATTTAGGGATATTATTAGAAGACAGGAAAAGTAATTTAAGCGTTTTGTAAAATTCATCCCCTAACAGGGTTAAAAAGGGGTTGAAAGTTTGAATCCATTACAAATGGTTTTGAAACTTCTTAGAAAGGCATAATAGCCGTATGCAAAAAAAAGTGATTGCAACGTTTTTGGAATTTCAACCCCTAAGGGGGTTAAAAAGGGGATGGAAGTTTGTCTGCGGGTGCAAATTTTATTTTAAGCAAGGAACTTGAAACTTTGTAAAAACGTTTTAAATTAAAATACAAGAAAACTCATTTCAGCATTTATGAAAATTCATCCCCTAAGGTGGTGAAAAAGGGGTTGAAAGTTTGTATGGAGATCAGATATTTTGTGAGTGCGGAATGCGGAACTTGAATCTTTGTATAAGGGCATAGGTACCTATTATGAGAATACAAGAAAAGTAATTTCAGCAACCAACATCAAAATCCACTTGACTTAAAACTTCATACAACTTGCTAAAAAATGTCAACATTGCTTGGATATGAAAATTATAGGAACTAAAGATGTAAAATGTTGAAGATAAGATTCCACGCGGACGAAGTCGCGGTGTTGCCCGCGACTTCGTCCGCGTGGAATTGATATTGCATACTCGTAATTACATATATTATTTTGCAGCGCTTCTTAGTTGAGCTATCTTTGCAGCGTTCGCAGAAATTTCTTCTGTTTTAATAATATCCGAATTTAATATTTGGCACTGTCTTCTAATTAAGATTTTGGTCACAAACCAAAATAATTGTTTTTTCATGAAATCCTCATGTTCCTTACATGTCCACCAGGTTATGTTAATGTTTGCCGCAAAAAGTGTGCAAAACATTTGCCCGACATTTTCTTCATATAATAAATGACTATTTTTTTCAAAATAGTTTTTCGCTTCCTCAATTGTACGACACAGCTGGATAGATGGGTACGTTAATGATTTCTTTTCTTGCCACCACTCCCGCAAGCTTATAAATTTATACATTGGGTGATCTGTAACATCTTCCAGTTTCAGCAAATTAGAACACATTTGACAGCCTACGTTCTTCAACAGTCTATAAGCTATGTAACCGCTTAAATATACAATAGGTTGATTTTCTATGTCTGTTAAATCTGTTTCAATTTGCTCCTCTAATTCATTTTCAGGTATCATTAAAACAGGATATTCTTCTTCTTCATTGGTAGTCATTGATGTGAGTTTCTCATCACCATCAACATCATGTTGGCATAATGGATTGACAAGCAATAACTTGTTCAAATCTTCTTCGCAATTAGATCCTCGGTTATGTGGTGCATTCATTCCAGAAATATGAATTGATTTCAATGCACTTACAAAATGTGTGCAGGTAGGATTTCGATTTGTAGGGCTATTCTGTCGTATAAGTCCGAATAGGTTTTCAAGAGCGTCTTGATTCAGTGAGCGTAAATTCAAATAGTTAAATCCTTGATTCTTACAATAACACCAGATATCTTTAAGCGAATTTATGGTTACAATATAACCTTCCACGCATCTGACTCTTTTTAATCTTAACCTGCTATCTGATTTCATGAAGTCCATTGACTTCAGCTTTTTCAAAAAACTATTCCAGATTTCTATGTGATTGGTTTTACGAGACACATTTTGTCTTCGTCCCTTTATTACATCTTTTGGGTTTGATGGGCCATTAGTAGAATCAAATAAATTATTAAGGTCCCGTACTACCTCGGATGTTTGTGCCACTTCTTTTCCGTACTCTGTGTCTTCATATTTTTCTGCAATCATCTTTAGAATAGCTGCGAAAGTATTACTTAGAGTTTGAGCGGCATATTTCACTTTCATTTTATGTTTTTGTTTTGGATCTAGCATTACAGAAGATACTTTATGAAAGTACAACATTCCAGTATTTATGGCTTCTGCGTCACGTAAGTGTTGCCACTTAGCCACTTTACCGTCAAATTTCATAGACCCGGCTTCATAAAAGTTATTTCGAATTGACATTTCTATGTTGCTGTAGCCATATTTTGGCGGTGTTCCTCGTATACAATCTGTGGTTTTATTCGTTTTTACCCTTGAAGTCGAAGCATCATCTAAAACAAAATGATTTGTTAATAATAATTATGATTAGTAACAAATTGTTCATCACTACATAGTATAAAACAAAGTCGCTTCCCGCTGCCTGTCTGTATGTATGCTTAGATCTCTAAAATTACGTAAGCCCCCATTCGCACGGGAGCTTTTTCAACACGCGTTAAAAAGCGGCCAAGTGCGAGTCGGACTCACCCATGAAGGGTTCCGTAGCAGCAAGTAACATAATAAAATTGCGGTTTACGATTTATGACGTATTAAAAAAAAATACTTACCAGACCTGTCTCTGCGTGCCCATTGGCGTGAACAGCCGCAGCAACCTCGCGTTAGTCGCACACGCGACGACGTCGCTGCCCGCCGTGACGCACAGGATCTCCTCGGTATCGGGCATGGAAACGCTCCACTCCTTGCTGCTGCCGACCAGCGATATGCATACTAGTTTGCTGTAAGATATAGATATTTTTTTAATAGATTAGCTATTGCGTAGTCTATCTATAATAATCACCATTAAAATCTTGTGCATGTCTTATTCAACATAGGAGTTGGCATTACACACAATTCCGATGTTCCGGAAAGGTCATACATAATAAAGGATTTGATTGTATAATCATCTTTTTGAAAGTTGCAAGCCTAACTCTGGTACCACCTTTTTTTTAATACCAGCACTTGTAGTCTGTATCTTTAGGTATTTAAATAAAAGTAAACAAACAATTTTTACATTTTCGGGTAGTTATAAGATTTATTGGTTAACCAACCAAATGCAAAACCGCCTAGATATGTCACCAAACGACCTGACTTTAACCTACGTTATTTGATCGTGTAATGTTTTTGTTGTAGGTATCTGTAAGTTTAGGGTTCTACCCTCTTATGTTTTAATAAATCAGTTGTTGTCAAGGACTCGTGGTGTTTCATTGAATAGTACATGGTGGCAGCGGTGTAGTGCTTTATCTCGGATATATATAGTCATAAAGTGTGTCTTAAGTCACCAAAGACGCCCGATTATAGTTACGAACGTTTTTCTTTGTGCGGTGTGTGCGTAATTGTGATATTTGTTCACTACAATGGAGCACGCGAGACCACCACCGGAACTCGACATGGCGGGAGGGCCGGTCGCCCGTGCAGATGCATGGAAGCGGTGGAAGCAACAATTCACACTGTTTGTGAAAGCATCCGGAGTGAGTTCCGAGTCTGCCGGGGTGGAGGCGAGCCTGCTCGTCAACCTCATCGGACCCGAGGGCTTCGATATTTTTCAAACGTTTACTTTCGATAACGAAAGCGACAAGGAGGACGTAAAGGCTATTATAAAAAAATACGACGCATACTTTGGAACGAAGGTCAACGTAACGTTGTTGAGATATAGATTTTTTACTCGTAATCAAGAGGATGGCGAGTCCATTCAGTCGTATGTTACGGCCTTGCGTCTCCTGAGCAAAAATTGTGAGTTCAGTACTTTGCAGGAGGACCTCATAAAAGATCGTATTGTATGCGGCATACGAAACTCCGTAGTGAGAGATAGGCTTTTGAGGTGCGACGATCTCGATTTGGATAAGGCTGTCAAGTTGTGCCAAGCTGAGGAGGTGTCACAAGAGAGCGGCAAGCAGATAAGTAAAAGTGTCGAGAGTTCCAGTTCAGTGCAGGTGCATGGTGTAGGGCGGCGCGCGCGACGCGGGGGCGCCGCGCGGCCGCCTCGCCGGGCATCGGCGCCCAGCGCGCGGCGCGGGCGCGGCGCCGGCGGCGCGCGGGGCCCGCCTCGTGAGTGCGCGGGTTGCGGCGGAACGCGTTGTGCTGACAACCGGGAATGCCCAGCTTCATTCGCGACTTGTTTCGCGTGCGGAAATCGTGGACACTTCTCCAGAATGTGTAAGTCTCGTTTTGTACAAACTGATAACGGCGTTAAAAAAGTGTATGAGATCGATCAGAATGACTCGTATAGTAGTGGTTCCGGCGAGTTAGAACCGTTTTACGTGGATATGGTGAAATGTAATAAAAATAAAAGTCAGTGGTATGAAACCTTGTTATGTGAGAATGGCCCCGAGCGCTTTAAGCTTGATTCGGGTGCAGATATGAATGTTATTTCGTTAGAAAGATTTTTATCGCTAGGGTTTAATAAACAAATGTTACAACCGGTCAAAGTTAATTTAGAATCATATACCCGTAATGAGATCCCTATTATAGGTGAGTGCGATATAACTTTTTGGTATAAAAATAAACCTTATTCTCTGCACTTCGCAATCGCTAACATGAAATGTCAAAGTGTGCTGGGACGGGAGTCTTGTGAAGAGATGTGCATGATAAAACGTATTTATGCCATAAACTTAGCGTCATATTCTGATCTCTTTAAAGGTTTAGGTTGTCTACCGGGTAAATATCACATTGTTGTTGACAAATCGGTTCCCCCGGTCGTATGCGCTAATAGGAAGATACCTCTAGGGTTAAGAGACAGGTTATCGGACGAATTAAAAAAAATGGAGGAATTAGGAGTAATTAAGAAAGTATCACATCCTACAAAATGGGTTCATCCGTTAGTACTTGTTGCAAAAAAGAATAACGGTATTCGCGTATGCCTCGACCCGCGCGCGTTAAATGTGGCGGTACGTCGCGCGCACTACCAGCTGCCCTCGCTGACCGAGCTGGCCACGCGCTTGCGCGGAGCCACCTACTTCTCGGTGCTGGACGCTAATTCGGGTTTCTGGGTTGTGCAGCTGGACGAGGAAAGCGCTGACCTTTGCACATTTGCGACCCCGGGTTGGCGGAATGATACAAATGGGCCTAACTAACCTAGACGTTTCACAGGCCAACACCAGCACGCTCGCAGACAGGCTGGCCATGGTGTGATTCAGGTAGTTGTTGAGATTGATCCCGTGGTGGAGGTTGGTGTCGTGGAACTCTACGTCGATGGTCGACTCGCCGTTCTCCTGCGTGTGGCATCGGACTATGCCGATGTCGTTCCAGCACATGTATCTGGAATGGTAAAAACCATATGCAGTTAACAACATAATTTTAAGCTTTATAATAAATTAAAGGTTTTTTGAAGTACAATGAGCTGCGAATTTGCGTGGAGAAATTATGAATGAATTCATTCATAGTCGCCATGCACTTTTGCGGCTGATGGTACAAGGTGGTGAGTAACTTTGTGAACGCGAATCTAATTTGTATGTGCCGTGCCGCGACACGGGTCTTGACTCGTCTTCCTCTCTCACTGTCCCCAACCCTAGCGTTTCATTCTTGAGCTTCTCTAGTGATATAGCGTTGTCATCATCACCATTGTAGTATCTTAGATATATATTAACAGTTCTCGTACCTATGTTCAAGGTGTCCCGGGGTCGCAGAAAGCTGGAACGGCGCCTGCGGCGGCACCGTGGTCGCCGCCGGCTCGTGCCGCGACACGGGTCTTGACTCGTCTTCGTCTCTCACTGTCCCCAACCCTAGCGTTTCATTCTTGAGCTTCTCTAGCGATATCGCGTTGTCATCGTCGTCACTGTTATAGTTTTCGATCAAATTGTCCAAGTCATTACCTGAAATAAGAAATCATTAGTATTAAATAAAACGTGAAGCCATCAGGTTGGCTGTTAATAAGGACAATTTTGTAACTGGGTCCACTTCTTTATTCCCTGATAGTTTTGCTCAATTTGGTGATTTATAATTATATACATTCGGCGACAGACAGAAAGAGATGGCGGCAAATTGTCAAAGGGAAGCTGTTCCCTAGAAGTGGCCACGACCCTCGGTGATGAGGAAACCGATGCAAGGAGGCGGAAGGAGGAGTTTATAATTATAAACCTACCATCATCAGCTCTCTCCACCATTTCAACATCGTCAGGCGCATCAGCATCAGCCTTGCTGTCCTTGCCATAGCAATTCATCAGTGCACCCAGCTGCCCGGACACATCGCAATACGCCAACACACCATTTCCTGAAAGATAAATAGTTTAGATACATACCAGTGGCGGCGCGTCCATAAAAGCCGATTCCCATCGGCTTGCCTGTTTTTGGACGTTTGAGCAGAGTTGTAAAGGAATATGTAAGCCAAATTAGCCCCGGCTTGCCTATGAATATGTTTGACGCGCCGCCACTGATACATACAATACAGGATACATAGAGACTTATTGGTCTAAGAAAAAAAACGGACCTACTTCAAATTCGACTGCTGAGTTAGATGGCGCTCCGGCTCAATACATTATGGGGTACAATAAAACAGATGATGATGATGAACGTACTAATTGTACGCATTAACCCCCTTATCCATAAACGCTTACTAAAGTTGACAAGCTGATAATAGTTTGTCCCTTTCCATCATACTAATATACGTCAGAAAGGGACAAACGATTATTATCGGCTTGTGAACTTTAGTAAACGTTTATGAATAAGGGGGTAAGTCGTGGACAGACGCAAATGTATATGCAGCATAACTGTTAATTAGCTCACCACCCTTACAAATATGTATAGAATGTATGTCTACTAAAAGCATAGTAAATATAAGTTTTATATACCTTTAGTAGTAGTAGTAGTAGTAGTAAAACACTTTATTGTACAAAAAACAAAACAAAACAGGAAAAATAACATTCGTCATTAGTACAAAGGCGAACTTATCCCTTTAAGGGATCTCTTCCAGTAAACCTTTGAGCAATTGAGGGAGAATTGGAGACGGTAGACATCCGTACTGTACCAACAGCGTAAATAAAAGAACAAGAAAAGAAAATTATAATGATAATAAAAACGAAAAGTTTCTTAGTTAATTATAATATTACCTTTAGGGTTCCATGCTATCGCTGTAACATTATGTGATGTGGGATGCTCGATGATGCCCGTGCAAGTACCGGACTGTACTTCCCACACCGCTATCTGCCCGGCTATGGTGCTTGCCGCCAAATATTGACCACATGGTGAAAAGCGACATTGGGATATTGCACATTTTATCTGAAATATACAATTGCAATACTAACTAACAAATCTAACAATCGCAACTTCAAATCGTAGAAAAAATCTGGCTTAAGTAGCAGGGGCGGCGCGTGAAACATATCCGTAGGCAAGCCGGGGCTAATAAAATTTGGCTTACATATTTCTTTTACAGCTCGAACGTCCAAAAACAGGCAAGCCGGTGGGAATCGGCTTTAATGGACGCGCCGCCACTGTTAAGTAGGCTCCTTTATAATCCAATATATTATTGGAAAGAGTGAACAATTATGTATTCCAGTATAATTTGTGCACAAAGTCCATTGAATTGTATGGAGGTCCCACCTGGCCCTATGCCTCTTCCTCAGGTAGAAAACCATCAGACTTTGTTCAATATTTACCAATTACAATAACAATTTATTGCAAAATGAAAGACTGCATTAACCTCTAAGATCCACCATATAAAGTTTTCAATTATTTAATTTGAACCTTATTTGATAAGTAAATTAGAACGAATTTCGTTTGTCTTAACACGTTTAGGAACACAAGCTATTTCTTTGACCATTTTCTGTGTGTCAATGTCCCATATCCTCAACATGCCGTCCCCACAAGATGTGGCCGAATATTTCATTTGTGGACACAGTGCTATACTGAGGACTGGGCCTTTGTGTTCAGACATCATAAATAAAGGAGCACCTCCTTCTGGACTACATATTTTTGCTTCCATGTTTTCTGATGTACAGCCCAAAGCCTAAAAAAAGCAAAATATAGAATCAGCAGTTCCATAGACTTAAATGCTTGGTAAATAATCACAGGAAATTTGTAGTGCAACTCACCTCAATTTTAGTGCTTGTCATAATTTGTGTTACCGATGCAGTAAATCTAGTGACAATACCGTCTTTGTCGAAAGCCAGGAATGTGTAAGCTTGTACAGCATGATTATCAGTAGCCACATACAGCCTCTTGTCTTTAAAACACACCGCTGTCGCGCTCTCTCCAACGCAATGGGAGTTACGATCGTCGTCTTTTATGTCAACCCATATTCGAACATCTCCGTCATTGCCGCAAGTAATTATATGCCTGAAGAGTAAATATATTTGTTTATAATCCAAATACTTATAGTATTAAAACATAAGCAATAGAAATAAAAACTCACTGTCCGTCTTCAGTGTAGCAAACATCCGTATAACCCTCTGCATGAGCATATCTTAGGGGTCTACTATCTATTTTCATTTTTATCTAAATTAATCGCATGTGATTTAATCCGTAATTATTAAACTATTTTAACTTGCACAAAATACATGAACAACCTCAAAACAAATCGACTTAATTTGACTTTGACGCTTCATTTGGCGGGAACAAACTTCCATCATTTCAATCTGTTCGAGTAACTGATAAAATCGTTACAATCATTTCGAAGTTCGCAAATTGCGATATTGTCGATAATCCCTTTATTTCAGATGTCGATTATGGGTAAAGTTGACCGGCAACGAAGATTTGGTATATTTACCCATACAAAGATTAAACGAAAATAAATTTATTTGTGGAGATCATTTTCCACCACCAACTGCCTTCAACAAAAATGGAAACAGGCTAAAAAGGAATGCGGTACCAAGCCTAAATCTCAAGGCGCCCCTCTCGGACGAAATTCTATCGTCATTCCCTATTGTTCCAGAGTTTGAAAAACCGGGCAAGTGCGAGTCGGACTCACGCACGAAGGGTTCCGTACCATAAAGCAAAAAAAAAAACGGAAAAATTTCAAACTGATTGCTTATAAGTAAAGTATGTCTGTTGAAGTGACCCAGTAGATCATTTAACATTAACTTTTCAAAAACTTTACTTAGTACAGGAAGTATTGATATTGTATACTCGTAATTACATATATTATTTTGCAGCGCTTCTCAGTTGAGCTATCTTTGCAGCGTTCGCAGAAATTTCTTCTGTTTTAATAATATCCGAATTTAATATTTGGCACTGTCTTCTAATTAAGATTTTGGTCACAAGCCAAAATAATTGTTTTTTCATGAAATCCTCATGTTCCTTACATGTCCACCAGGTTATGTTAATGTTTGCCGCAAAAAGTGTGCAAAACATTTGCCCGACATTTTCTTCATATAATAAATGACTATTTTTTTCAAAATAGTTTTTCGCTTCCTCAATTGTACGACACAGCTGGATTTATTCGTTTTTACCCTTGAAGTCGAAGCATCATCTAAAACAAAATGATTTGTTAATAATAATAATTATGATTAGTAACAAATTGTTCATCACTACATAGTATAAAACAAAGTCGCTTCCCGCTGCCTGTCTGTATGTATGCTGTAACAGCTTCTTACAAATAGCTAGTATTTGAATGCGGATCCCTAAAAATATATTCACACGTCGCAATAAGTTCTTTGAAACCGACCTAATATAAACACAAAATCATAGTTTTGGTTTCATGTTTCCTTTTTTTCGGCGCCGCTCTTAGGATACTTGATCCTTATCATAAGTACGTTAGCTAAAACAAAGAGTTCTGTTGCAAATGCGTATTAAAAGGGCATAGGTTAATTATAATAAGGTGACACATACGTCATCTAGTTAAAAACTTTTACTAATCGTATTCATAAATGACGTATGTTAATGTAATTTGTACGTACATAACGTCTTTCTGTAATGTGAATTGTTTAATATTAGAGTCAGTGAAGTCAGGAAGTGTTTACATTGATCTATAATTTAGTTATTAAGAGTAATGTGTAAGAAATTAATCCTTTTATTCCCTTAGGTCATCACGTCGGGTGTTCGTTGTATTTTTTTTAGCTGAGTTCAGCGTATTTCAAAGGGTTAGGGAAGTCGTCATGCAGATACTTACTAGATCTCGTTCAAACCAATTTTCGGTGGAAGTTTGCATAGTAAATGTACATACATTTTTTTTAGTTTTATCATACTCTTATTTTAGAAGTTACAGGGGGGGGGGGGACACATTTTACAAATGGGGCTAACGGATTTTGAAGAGTTTTTTTTTAATAGATAGAATGATTCAAGAGGAAGATTTATGTATCATTTGTTAATCCGTGTGAAGCCGGGGCGGGTCGCTAATTAATAATAACTATACTAATAACTATTAACCGACCTGGTGTACTTTTATCAGAAATCTCGTATGTTGAAGTCGATGGCACGTTCTTTGGATCATAACCCTTATTTCGCTTTGAACTTGGGGAATCATCATCTTCACCTTAAACAAGATTTTAAAATTACGTTATATTTAAAGGAAAGTCACAAAATATATTTTACAGTACATATGGTCCTATTTTCCCGCACTAGTGCGTAAAACAGCACTTTTCCTGCGATGTCAAAAATTTAAAGGGTTCATATGTACTGTAAAACGTTGTACGATACACGTGCGAATAGGTAATTCGAAACTCGTGTCGATTTAAAACACTCCCTTCGGTCGTGTTTTAATTTATCGCCACTTGTTTCGAATTTCCTCTTTTCTGCACTTGTATCGTAAATAACTATTACAGTACATATGGTCCTATTTTCCCGCACTAGTGCGTAAAATAGCACTTTTCGTGCGATGTCAAAAGTTTAAAGGGCCATATGTACTGTAAAACGTTGTACGATACACGTGCGAATAGGTAATTAGCAACTCGTGTAGATTTAAAACGATATTTCTAATTTCCTCTTTTCCGCACTTGTATCGTAATTCGTAATAGTACATTACTACAGAGGCCGTGAAGTAAGGGATTGCAATAATCATGTTAAGATAATTTATTCATTAGTAATTTTACTCCTACTATTTAAAAAAGTACTTTTAGTTACTTATTTGTACATAAATACAAGACGCGCTAGTAAAAAAGTGGCAACATTTCTTACTTTTTTTGGTCTTGAATTACAGCTTGGCAAAAAAGAGTAGAAATTAAAAAGTGGCAACACTGTAGTGTCGTCCCGTTTTTTTATATAAATTGGTTAGAAAGGGACGACACTAGAGTGTTGCCACTTTTTAATTTCTACTCTTTTTTGCCAAGCTGTACGTTATCTGGAGCGGCTACCGCGAAAACCGAAATTCGCAAATTGCGGGGATCTTTCTCTTTTACTCCAACGAAGGCGTAATTAGAGTGACAGAGAAAAATCCCCGCAATTTGCGAACTTCGATTTTCGCGGTTATAGCCCAGTTTAGGCGGCCGGGAAGTAATAATTAAAGTATTATTTTAATCTTTTACCTTCTAGTTTGCGTTTTTGTCCTGAGACTCCTCCAGCAGAAACTACTGTAACATAACATTATTAAATTATGTACTTGCCTTTATTCAGTTTAAGAATAAAAAGCGGCAAAGTGCGAGTCAGACTCGCCCATGAAGGGTTCCGTACCAGCGAGTAACATAATAAAATTGCGGTTTACGATTTATGACGTATTAAAAAAAAATACTTACCAGGCCTCGCTCAAACCAATTTTCGGTGGAAGTTTGCATGGTAATGTACATCATTTTTTTTTAGATTTATCATTCACTTATTTTAAAAGTTACAGGGGGGGACGACACACATTTTACCACTTTGTAAGTGTCTCTCGCGCAAACTATTCAGTTTATAAAAAAATGATATTAGAAACCTCAATATCATTTTTGAAGACCTATCCATAGACACCCCACCCGTATGGGTATGATGAAAGAAAAATTTTTGTGTTTCAGTTCTAAGTAGGTATGGGGAACCCCCAAAATTTATTGTTTTTTTGTGTGAAAATCTTAATGCGGTTCACAGAATACATCTACTTACCAAGTTTCAAGAGTTCTTACAGTTTCGGAAAAAAGTGGCTGTAACATACACGGACAGACAGACGGACAGACAGACGGACAGACAGACGGACAGACAGACGGACAGACATGACGAACCTATAAGGGTTCCGTTTTTTGCCATTTGGCTACGGAACCCTAAAAAAAGGTAGCAAATTATGAATACTAATAAAATTTTAATACCTATTTCTGAATGATGTGGTGTCATTTTATCAGAAATCTCGTAAGTTGAGGTCGATGGCACACTGTTTGGGTCATAACCCTTATTTCGTTTTGAATTTGTGGAATCATCATCTTCACCTTAAACAAGGTTGTAAAATTACGTTATATTCAATTCAAACGAAAGTCAAAAAATAAAAATATAATTAAAGTATTATTTTTATCTTTTACCTCCTAGTTTGCGTTTTTGTCCTGAGACACTTCCAGCAGAAACCACTGTAAAGCCCGCTCCACACTCGTGCGCGAATCGCGGCGCGAAGCCGCGAACGCGAGTCTGGAGTCGATTTCGCATATCAGCGAACTAGACTCCACACTCGCGTTCGCGGCTTCGCCCGCGATTCACGCGCATAGTCTGGAGGGCGCTTAACATAATCAAACATTTTAATTTACTTGCCTGATTTTAGTTAAAGAAAAGCGGCCAAGTGCGAGTCGGACTCGGCCATGAAGGGTTCCGTACCAGCAAGTAACATAATACAATAGCGGTTTACGATTTGGTAATGGTAATGTACATCATATATATTTTTTAGATTTATCATTCTCTTATTTTGGAAGTGTCTCTCGCGGCTCGCGCAAACTATTCAGTTTAGAAAAAAATGATATTAGAAACCTCAATATCAATAGACACCCCACACCCATATGTTGATGAAAAAAAAATTTTTGAGTTTCAGTTCTAAGTATGGGGAACCCCCAAAATGTATTGTTTTTTTTTTCTATTTTTGTGTGAAAATCTTAATGCGGTTCACAGAATATATCAACTTACCAAGTTTCAACAGTATAGTTCTTATAGTTTCGGAAAAAAGTGGCTGTGACATACGGACGGACGGACAGACAGACAGACATACAGACAGACAGACAGGTATGGCGAATTCATAAGGGTTCCGTTTTTTTTGCCATTTGGCTACGGAACCCTAAAAACCGGGCAAGTGCGAGTCGGACTCGCGCACGAAGGATTCCGTACCATAAAGCAAAAAAAAATGGAAAAAATTCAAAAACAAAACGGTCACCCATCCAAGTACTGACCACCCCGCGTTGCTTAACTTTGGCCGTTTTTTTTTGCTTTTTTTTGTTTTTTTTTTTGCATTATGGTACGGAACCCTTTGTGCTCGAGTCCGATTCGCACTTGCCCGGTTTTTCAAACTCTGGAACAATAGGGAATGACGATAGAATTTCGTCCGAGAGGGGCGCCTTGAGATTTAGGCTTGGTACCGCATTCCTTTTTAGCCTGTTTCCATTTTTGTTGAAGGCAGTTGGAAGAAAATGATCTCCACAAATAAATTTATTTTCGTTTAATCTTTGTATGGGTAAATATACCAAATCTTCGTTGCCGGTCAACTTTACCCATAATCGACATCTGAAATAAAGGGATTATCGACAAGTTGTTCGCACACTATTCGTGTCCTTAGGTTACCTAGTTTTTTACAAGAAGAACCTATTCACAGAATGTTTTCGTTTTAATCAAGGATTGTAAACGATAAAAACTGCTCCAAACTAATTAAATTAGTATCTGGTAACGACTCAAAATGAAAATATCGCATAAAACATCAGTTTATCGACCTGTTGGGGTCAAGCGGAAATCTCGCCAAAAATATATCAGATGTTAATCTTCTTACACGCCTGACCCCACAAACTTCACATTTTCGCAAAGATTTGCCCCCCATTTAAGTAAAAGAGAAAGTTATTTTGTCTTATACTCAAAAATAATCACTTAATATTACCGCTGTCACGAAAATTTAAAATGACGGTTGACGTTTTACCGATCATACCAACCTAAAGAAAAGTAAGTATAATACGACTAAGTTGAAAGCAAGTATGGTATGTGCTACCAAAATGCAACAACAGTCATTTTAATTCGATAAGATTATTTCTATGCCTCAATGTTGGTAACAAGTACGTTCATAGTTTATCATAGTATGGGGTGTCGATGGGCTGGGTTGTAGTTTGCAGCACTGGTCAGTGTCAAGCGCTGCTGGTGCTGCGATTGAAGTGATGTTAGTTACTATTGATAAGATAACATTCATAAGTATAAATTCAAGAATATTGTAAAATAAATATAAGCTGTATCAGTTAGGCTAGAGCGCTTTTAGTGGTGATAGTTTTTTGTGCACAGGAAATCGTATTGTTAATTTAAAGTAAGTTCATTTCTATTCGTAATATTTTTATTTACATAAATGCAAATATTATTTCGAAGCAGGTAATAATGCGGATTTTCTTGTTACAGCTCGCTTAACCATTCAGCCAGAAATTATAAAATATGTCTGAAGATACGCCTAGAGTTCTCTCAATTCAAAGCCATGTCGTACACGGATACGTCGGTAATAAAAGTGCAGTTTTTCCTTTGCAAGTAAGTTTGCCAGTAATATCTTTCTCTACTCCAGTAGTTTCACACAATTAATAGAACGAACCGCATTTATTACTTAAGTTATTTTTCTGAATTATTTTGTCTTACATAGTAAGCAATAGAATGATAAAATAACGCCTAAATTGATAACGCCAGCTTTCTTGCATCAGGTCAGGGTCATATTTCTGTTTCGTCAACAACGTTAATAGATGAATGTTGTAATTGGATGGAATTTGCCTAGGTATTGCCTCTCATTGCTTTGTATTATGTGATTTAGCCCAATAAGAATAAGTGACCTAATTGAATGTGCACTGTATAAAACTGTAAATTATTTCATATATTATATACTGTGTCATGTTACCTTGAGAATGATATCTCTCACTATATGTGCTTTGTAAATATAATAATACCTAAAGAGTTACTAGGCACACATTGTAATTGAAACAATTCATCCGCACAGTAATTTTCCTTAATGACAACCTGAGTTTGTAGTTAGACTTCTGACTCAGTTTTGACTTCTGCAAATCTAACTAAACTAAACTAAAGAAACTAAAGGTACTAAAGAAGTTTAGTAAATTTAACTGCGAAAAATTTTGATACTATAAATAATTATGTCTTATTAATTGACATGTTACATTTTATCCTCTTAAGTTGCAGAATGATGTATGTGTTTTGAATCCATCTTTGAATTGATATAATTTGATACTTTATTCAACAGTTTTAGTGCCAAGCGCCCCATTTCCAATACAAAATCAACATGCCTGGCATGTACTTGGCAGTGAATATGTTAAAAATGTACCGTATTTGTTACAAAAGCACTTAAGAGGATTAACTTTTATCTGCCCACAAACCAAAACTAATATTTAGACAAATGTGATTATTCGATTTGTCTGATACAGAATGTGTGAAGTACAATAGAACAGAAAGCCTTTTATTCGATTTATGAGCAGCTAGAGAATAAGTCCCATGGGGATTAGGTGTACAGCTACGTTCCACAATCTTTTCAAACTTAAATAGTTTCTGGGGTTCTGTACCCAAAGGGTAAAAAGGGGACCCTATTACTAAGAGTCCTGTCTGTCTACCTGTCTGTCTGTAACCAAGCTGTATCTCATGAACTGTGACAGCTAGGCACTTGAAATTTTCACAGATGATGGATTTCTGTTGCCCCTATAACAACAAGTTTTTTGCATAATGGTACGGAACCCTTTGTGCGCGAGACCGACTCTCACTTGGCCGGTTTTTAAATGGTCTTCAAGTTTTTCTATGTCTATTTACAGGTATTAGGATTTGAAGTCGATTCTATCAACACAGTCCAGTTCTCAACACATACTGCATATAAACACATAAAGGGCAATGTGTTGAAAAATGAAGAAATGGAGGAACTCATTGATGGTCTGACATTGAATGAGGTTGACTATTACACACACCTCATTACTGGCTACTCGAGATCACCAGACTCTTTAAAACAAATAGCTGGAATCATCAAAAAGCTGAAACAGAAGAATCCTAACTTAATATATGGTAAGTCATCTCTCTGTCTTTCTAGTTGCTGCCTCATATTTAGGGATTGTGAATGTATGCAGTTGTTATCCATGCAGTCGGGTTTGTTGATAGTTTTATAGGGTTCCATACCCAAAGGGTAAAAACGGGACCCTATTACTAAGACGCTGCTGCTGTCTGACTGTCTGTCACCAGGCTGTAACTCATGAACCGTGACAGCTAGACAGTTGAAATTTTCACAGAAATTTTGATGATTTCTGTTGCCGTAACAAAAATATTTAAGTGGGGCTCCCATATAAAAAACGTAATTTTTTTGCCGGATTATGTGTAATGGTACGGAACCCTTCGTGCGCGTGTCCGATTCGCACTTGGCCGATTTTATTTAATTTGATTTTAAATGATATTATCTGGAAAGCGTCTCTTCTTTAACTTAATAAACATTTGTCTCCTAGGAGGAACACAAAATACAACGATGTATTCCTTTAGAGACAAATAAAATGTTTGAATAAAGTTAACTGACTGCCGATTTGTGGTGTCCACTTGAAAACCGGTCTCGAAGTAAAATCATACATTAGGGGTCATCCATTAATTACGTCACACGTTTAGGGGGAGGGAGGGGGTTAAGAAAATGTGACATTGTGACATGGGGGAGGGGGGAGACACAAACTTTGTGACGTCACTTTAACTTCATCAGTAACCGAAAATTTATTTGAATTATTTTATTCGCTGTACATTTAAATAACAAGTTTTTAAAACGATAATCGTTTTTATTCGTTTAATTTTCTTTCCTAAGCAGTTTTGGGTTATAAAATTAGTAATATTTATATCGTCAAAAATATTTTGATAAAATATTAATAATACTTAGGTACTTACTTAATTCGATTTGGCGATTTCGTAGAAATAATGTGACGTCACACTAGGGGGGAGGGGTTTGCCAAATGTGAGTTGTGACCAAGTGTGACAAGGAGGGGGGGAGGGGTCAAAAAACCTAGAAATTCGTGTGACGCAATTAATGGATGACCCCTTATCGTAACAATTACCATTCTCAATTTCAGTTTGCGATCCAGTCATGGGCGACAACGGCAAAATGTACGTCCCAGAAGACATATTACCTGTGTACCGGGACATAGTGGTGCCACTCGCAGACATCATCACTCCCAACCAGTTTGAAGCTGAACTAATGACTGGCCTTCGAGTAGAGAACGTAGAGGGAGCTTGCAAAGTTATTGAAGTGCTGCATAGTAAAGGCGTGAAGACTGTAGTGCTTTCGAGCACGGATTTGGGTGACAGTGACAATATGATTGCAATAGCCAGCTCAAATGGTAAGTGTTTTAACGAAAGCTTTTCTTTTCCAGTAATATGGCCGCGAATTTTAAACGGTGAATCGGTGGTGGCCGAGTGTATTATGAGTATAATGACGTCCGAATTTCAATCCGGAGGATGCGTGTTCAAATCCTGGCTCGTACCAATTTGTTGAAATCAAATGATATTTCGTACGTAAGTTTCGTGTATTCGTACGGTGTATGTGAAATCCGCATTAGGCTAGCGTGGGGACTATAGGACGTATATACTCTGAAATAAAATAAGAACGGGTGAGGTATTTTAACGCGATCAATGCTGAGTCGCTAACATAACTATTGCCGTATCTTACAACAGTTCGCATCTTATCAATTGCTTAACTTTCTCTATTCAACACTATTGTTTTCAGTAAATAAAGTTACGCTTGATTGGTGATACAGACAATTATAGTCAATTCGTTTTGAAAGCGCAAGCTATTTAAAATGTTGGATGTATTTTACGAGTTGCATTACTATCAGCAACTCTCAAGGCCTGTCTCCATATTGCGCGGCAAACTATCGAACATTGGCTCGCGAGGCAGCCGCGCGCAGTGGATACCGGGTTGGCTCGCGAGCCAACTCGATCTGATCGTGTCGATTTCCATTGTTTGTAGTTGCGGTACCCAGACCTTAGTAACCAAGCCTTCCATAGTGTTGTTAAGACTGTATCGTTCGTCCAGCAGGGGAACAATATTAATATACTGATGTACTTATACAGAAATTAATTGGTTTGTTAGGAAACATAATTCCCCCAATGAGGGCGCCACTGGACGGTCGATGCCCTCTTAAACTAAGAAAGTTTTGCGTTAGGTAGGCGACGATATATAGTCAGACCGTAAAAAGTCTGCAGCGATTTTGATAGCCCACGCAGTGCTAGTATCATATTAAACGTCAAAATTCTATGATATTATGACGTATACATAACACTTACACTGCGTGGGCTATCAAATCCACTGCAGACTTTGTTTGTTGCGACTATACAAATCAAGTAATACAACTTTGTTCCCGTCTTCCAGGTGAATGTTACACAATCCAGATTCCGAAAGTGGACGCGACGTTCACGGGCACCGGCGACCTGTTCGCAGCACTGTTCCTGGCGTGGGCGTATAAAACTGCCGACAACTTGCAGCTCACGCTCGAGAAGACGATCGCTACGCTGCAGGCCATTGTCAAAGACACCTACCAGAAAGCTAGAGGTATCTAATTGTTTCAGTGCCGAAAACCCGACTATCGGGTATTTTATGATTTCATTCTCAAGCCGGACGACCCGATAGTCGGGATCGTGGCACTACAGGTTTATGTGACGAAATTGTTGTGGCCTGGCGTGGATGCCTGCTGTGGTTTGCCTGGTGGGCAATGAATGTGTTAAAATGCCTGAAATGCGCGTATTGTAACAACTCTTGTTCCTGTGACAGGCTGACAGTGGTCAGTTATATTATTATTCTTATAAATAGCACTAAGGGTGGCAATTCTCATAAGCACAAAGCTAATATGCGAAACATAGTAAATAGAACCACCTACAACAATAACGAAACACGTGGCGTTGTATTGATTAATAAGCTTCTATAGCTAAGCTCTGAATAGTTATACTATTTTTACCTGAGTGTGCAATCCCATTCATTCATCTTTCGTTCCATTTGCTTCTCTGTATTGTAAGACAAAAGATATACCTACATATCATTTTATACTCACAATTGTTTTGTTTCTTTTCCAGGCAAACACCCTACTGGCAAGGTGCCCCCGGCGCTGATAGAGCTCAGATTGATACAGAACAAAGCCACCATCGAAGATCCGGCCATACAAATCAATGCTAAGAAGCTGGATTGTAGTTGTTAAGAAAATATAATAATTTGTTGTTGTCTAGAGTCCACCTAAGCTAACTTTGCACTAGCTTGAACAAAACAAAAGAAAGGAGTGGAGAATTTGATATTTATTATTATGACATCGCCATACCTTGTCTGGCAAATGCTAGGCAAATTTAGCGTGGTCCGACTCTACAGCTTTAAGATCGTACGAAGACACGCTTTTGTTAACAGCAAATTATTAAATGCGATTTAGAAATGTATGTTAAAGTTATATTTAGCTGACAGATGCTTGCAACTATTTGACTTTGAAGTTTAGAACGAAATTAAACTGTTAGTACTTCGCTATGGTACAGTCGCCATCAGATATATCGGAGCAGCTAAGGCGCTCACAAATATCTGAACACACCTCTATTGTCATGAGCGTTAGAGTGCGTGTTCAGATATTGTGAACACCTTGGCCGCTCCCATATATCTGATGGCGACTGTACTTCGACATAGCAAAATTAAGTAACAAATGGCCGCATAATAATGTTAGGTAAAGCCTGATCAGTAATATATGATCACGCGCCATATTGCGGAATTTCATTAGAACTAAACTATTCATACTATACTGAACTGTCGCCATATAAATGAGAATAACAACACTCTCTTGACAATGATCGTGTAACGGGTCAGGCTTTACAAACTTATGGACAAAGGAAAGAAAGGTTCAAGTAGTGCAAAACATTGTAACTGAAATTGAGAGCCAAAGTAGTATGTTATATGTAATTGTTCCAACTACAATTCATACGGCAGATTAAATCAGATGTTGTGTGAATTGTTTTCCATCGTATTTTCTAGGAAACGTTCGTATTTGTCATGCTAGTTCAATATCAGTAAGTACTTTTTGTACCGAGACTGGCTGAAATAGCAAGACACGTTCGTAATTCGTAAGTTACCGTGAAAATACGACGGAAAATAATTATGCACTACATCTGTACCTGCAGTTCCTGAGAGTTAATTAACCTTTTTATGAGTGAGCTAACAAACTATCGTCGACTTTGGATGACTTACGAATGTTAGAAGAATGACGGCGCGTAGCAAAATGTGATATAGTTTAGTAGTTAAATTGTTTTTACTTTGTACTGACTTACCTACATAATACTGGGTATATTTAAAAACAATAGATTTTACGATGCAGAATCACCTGCTAACGTTTGTAATAAAAATGGCAATATAAAGAAATCCATGTGACTATATTATAATAATGACATTATAAAGTTTTATTTTTAATTTTACTAGCTAATTAGTAATTATATAATTAGACAATGGTGAAAACTAGTTGGTCCAAACAGTCTTCCATAGGAAAAATAAAGTATAAATAATAATTATATGAATATTTCTAAATATAAATTTACGAATGTTGCAACTTTGTTATTATGTTATGTTTAATTTAGATTTTATGCTGTTATGAGTACAATTTTACTTTAAATATAATAGCTACATGTTTAAAACAGTTTAATTTTTGCTTTGATAATCTGGCTAGTCATTGCTATAATCGGCCTAATATCAAATTTCCGTGACTCCTATATTATTTTTCCCTACTACCCCACTTGGGTTTTGGTAGAAGCTTTCCTAGAGCGGGTATTTGTCAAGACTAAGTAGGGCCATATATTCTTTTACACAAGCATGTGAATAATTTTATAGAATAAGTACCTACTTATGTGAATAGTTTTATAGAAGCGGACTTGCGCGATCTCCATGCCGATAACTGGCGGAAGATGGCACAGGATCGAGACAATTGGCGTGTACTCGTGTCGGAGGCCAAGACTCATTTTGGGTCGCTGCGCCATTAAAAAAAAGTACTTATTGTGAAATTGAAGTAAGCTGCGGAATACAGTAACGAACACTTTATTAAAACAGGTTTTATTACAAAACAACTAAGTATACAAAAGGACTCTGTTCAAGAATAGATATAGAGCTGTTTTGGTAACTGAATTAGATGGCACAAGACGTCTACTGTAAGTATATTTCGCGGCAACTAGCTTGTCGAGCACTGTTTTTTAACAATCCAGTTTACCGTAACAAATAGCCATACCGTGCCATGTAGATCAGATGACAAAACTGCAGGGCTGTAATTGGGAACCACTTCGTTCGTTTATCCTTTGTCTGTCTTCTTTCTCAAATATACAAGACATACAGAGGCAGCTCTTAGAGCATTCAGTAACTGGAGACGCCTTGGCTGTCATTTTCTGTACAAAACAGTCTGCCGATTTTTGTGGGGGAGGAGCACGTCAAATGTATGGCTTTGTACATGATTCGTACGTAACGTACAAATGCCATGTCAGATGAACGTCAGTCCATACAAAAGTTTGCACAATTGTGCAAGGTTTTCGGCAGAGGGGTTAAGCTCTTAAAAGCGACTCCTGTTATTAAATGCTCTAAGGCACAGCTATATGCGAAATTTAGTTTTTCGATGTTCGCACTTCCCCCCTGAGTCTTCTATGTTCTTTGTCTATGCCACAAGGATGCAGTTCACGTTACGGACGTCACGTTAGGTACTGCTAACGGTGCAGCCATCATTGCAACTATCCTGTCATCGGACGCTTTCTGCAGTGAGGGACAAAGGCGTATTTCCCTGTCGCTCATAGCATCCACATAGCAGAAAGTGTCCTTGGAAAGAATAGATTTAATAACCCCTATCATTTATTCCCACTTGTAGACGGCCTGATGTCCTGGGTCGTGTTTTCAGGCTTGCTTGGTGCTACGTCATCAGTTTTGCTTTTACTCGCGGTAATATCTTTTAGAGCATCTGCATTCGAGACGAATTTCACTCTTGCTCTCCTTTTATCTATAGCAATCGCTGCCACGGTCAGAACTCCGAGCACCATGTGGTATACCCAGTAGATTGAATTGTAATATCTCAGGGCTACGGACCAGTCTTCTATGATGAGACATGGCGTAAGGTAGCATAAGCATAAAATGCGCATTATCGCAAAGCCGAGATCCCATGGGCCTGTTAGCTGAAATGAATAATTCGTTTTTACTAAATATTCTATTGGTTTTAAGTTTCCGTGCCCCAGTATCATCAGGTCTTGAGGTACCTACAGTAAGCTGCAGAGATAACTGTAAGTACCTACATAAAAAAACACAGATCCCGTTTCCCGATTCTTCTTCTCTCTTTGATTAAGTTTGTTTTCACCACACCAGCTCGGAAAGGCTTACTTCCCACTTCAAAAACTGATAGCAAAGTTACATTTTATTCACATGTGAGGCCAAGTAATCAAATGCATATTTTGAGTTGTTTTCTTATGTTTGCTGGTAGAATTGACTTTTAAATGATGATATTGGATGATAAATATTTAATAACATTCATTTGGATTTGATTTGGATCGATTGTTTGAAATTTTACATTTAATAATTGCTTTTGGTTGGTGTGGTGAAAAATTTTGTGTTTCACTCGGGGGCAAATTTTGTTTAACCCTCGTGCTGTGAAACCCTCGCAACGCCTCGTGGTTCAATTTTGGAATCTTTCGCCTGCTCGAGTATCAATATTAGCACGAGCGGTTAAACAACAACTTTACCCCCTTGTATAACAAATAACTATAAAAAGGTTTTATTGATAAAATTATATCTACTCACCGATTCGGAGTACAACTGGGAATAATCGGATTCCAAGTGAATGTAGACCCAGAGAGTCAGTGCCATGATTGTGTCTTGGATTGTGGAACCCGTCCATATCGTCCAAAGCAGGAATGAGCACGCACTTCTGTAATATCACATTAGACCTTTTTCATTTATTAGCAAAATACGAGTACTTATACTAATTATAATCTGTAAATTTATTTAGGGAATCCGTCTCTTGTGTTAGGAACTAAATTTAATCCGTTTCGATAAATCGTTTTAGTAAATTACTTACCTTCGTCTTATTAATTTTTAGATGTGTCTTATCAAGCATTAATTGATTGTGCAAGTTTCTACTTCAAATTTGACTGTAGATGGCGCTGTGCGTAAATTTTATTTTAAAGTAAAGAATAGAAAAATTGCGCTTCCGGCAGGACTTGAACCCGCAACCTCCGCAAATTTTGAATATCACTCGCAGACGTATCTGCATGTTTAAAAATTGATTTACTGCATAAATATTCTCCCTCGTATTTTCACGAAAACATACGAACGTGTCTTGCTATTTCAGTCAGTCTCGAAACAAAAACTACTGAGGCTGTTTGAAGTAGCATGACAAATACGAACGTTTCCGAGAAAATACGATGGATAACAATTATGCACTACATCTGTAACCCTGTGATGATGTTTGAAAATACAGTGACCAAAAACATGGCACAGTACAACGCCATCTGTTTTGGCTGTCAAGAAACGGTACGATTTTGGGGTTTACTCCTTAATAATCGATTTATATTTAAAAGCTCTGGGTAGGTATGAATGGCATGCGTCGGAGAGCTGACACCCTTACTTTTATTTGAAAACATTTTATTACCCGACTGCACGACGCAAAGGAGGGTTAATGTGTTTATAATGTTTTTTTTTCAGCAGTCACACGACTATATTAAAATTATAAATTGTTTCCGGCCTCGGCCACCAGAGGGCCACTGGCGGGGATATTCAGTGTACGTCGTACTAAAGAGAATTCGTCGTACCTTACTTCGAAGTTATTATTAATAAGGTTCTTGACGATATACTGTGCGAACCAGTACCGCGTGGCCATGTCCCAGCCACGTATCGTGTCCTTCATTTTCGGCCCCATCAATATTTTCTCGTTATCGAAACATTTGAGCATTGAAAAATTGTATTCTTCTTTATCCGGTGACAGTTCTGGTCCTACGCTGCAAGCATACAAAATTACATGTTATCTTTGGAAAGTCATAATTATGATTTTTTTAAATACGAATATAAGGTACCTACTAGTGATGTACCGACTATTGATTTGGCCGACTAGCCGACTAGCCGACTAATCGGCGCTCGAATGGCCGATTAGTCGGCCGACTAGTCGGCCAGATCATTAGCTTCGTAGAATTTAAGGTGAAAAACAATAGTTTTGCTTCTTTGGTTGCGCTATTCATCATATTAGCTTGGCTAAAAGGTGTTCTCTACAGGTTCAAAGACCTATCACGAGAATCCTGGTTCGATTTCTGTCTTTCTTTTATTTTGCGATCCTGAGCAGACCGTCAGTACCTACAGCTTGTAGGAGGTATTTCCAAGGCTCTATTTCCCGTACGTAGTCGCTAGTTAAGAACCTATCCCCTGTGGTCAGCGACTTTACGAGCAACGTGCCCTGTTTATAAGTCTCAAAATTTTGCAATAGCATTAACAGATCCCCATGGCTTCACCATTAAAAAAAAACAAAAACTGAATAGTAATAAAATCATTTAACTATAGAACTTGCACATGAAATTACACGAGAATCAGTTGAGATCGACCTGTAGAGGAAAACACCAGGGGGCCGATTTTTGAATTTCGATCGCTCGATTTCGTCACTCGAAAATCGGTGGAAAACAGAGAAATGCTAATTTTTGAAATACGAGCGATCGAAATTTGGAATCTAGTTGTATTGGCCACTCGATTTCAATTCTATTAGTAGAATTTAAACGCCTAGTAGTGGAGATATCATTTAACGAAATACACGAAATCGAGTGGTCGAATTTCAAAAATCGGCCCCCAGCCCACCAACATACGATAACGATCAAACGGTCAATTATATGAACAAAAGTTTTGTCTGCACCCTGAATAGGTATTTTGGTAAAATAGACATAAAACATAATGGCAAATATTGACTGTTGATTTCTTTTTTTCTGTTTTCTTTCACTAATAAAGTGCCGACTAATCGGCCATTTTTGCCGACTAGTCGCCGACTAATCGCCGACTATAAATGTGGCCGGATAGTCGGCTTTCCCGACTAGTCGGCGACTAGTCGGTACATCCCTAGTACCTACCTACATATTCTAAGGTATATATACCTACACAACAGCACTACGCTTACAGTACTGTAGGTACCTATATGCTAATTTTATTTATATGATATTATGGTCGCGCTTTTATCGCCTGTCGGATCATACGAGTGACTTTAGGCACAGAATAAATAATAGTTTTAGGTACAGAAGACTCGCTCTCTAACAAAACGCATCTGTCACGATCAGCACAGATATAGCCGCTAGGTGGCGACAGCGCCACGCGCGGCTTATGGCAAACCCCAAAATTGGGGTCGAACGGATGTACTTTTAGCTACCTGTAGCAAAGCGACGAAATCGCGGAGTGAGCCACGCCTGCTTTAGGTACATACAAGTATATATGTACACTGTTAACTACAACGGTGGACGTTATGCCTTTCGTAATAAGGTCCACCGATGTACAGTTAGGAGTGTTGCTGTTTGTAAGTGCTGGAGTGACATCCACAGTGATAAACTATAAACAGGCAGCCATCTTAGACCCTATGATGTGAACTTACACAGGTCTTGTAGGTCCAGCGCCCGGGACCGCCACGGACTTGGCAGGATACACGCCAAACCCCGCTCCCGAACATGTGCTGGTGGTAATCATGAGGATGATCTGGGACTCCAGGTAGTAAATCACTAGTTGTGGCATACAGAATAAGAATCGATAATCGGTGCCATAGTTTGTGTAGAACTCGTCATCTTCGTACGTCTGTGAACGTTTTAAGGCCTTCAGTAATTGCATATTATAGATTCGAGTAAGTACGATTTGCGTTACTACATTTCGCGGCATCGATTGAATTTGTTGCGACTACTTAGCCGGCAATTATCTAAAGTCGTATTCAATTTGTTGCAACGTGCTTGGAGCCCTTATGTTTGAAATTATTAAAGATTAGCTTTATTGTGGTTGTGTTCAGTGGCGGATTTTCAGTCTGTGCCGCCCTAGGCCCCCTGGGGCCTGCCCTGTAGCCGCCCTTTTCTCAGCACCCAGCATATTGACTGCATTTCGACTTATTTCTTGTTATCAATATCATTAGCGAATTTTTTGGGACAATTTGCCGCTCCTAATATCTTGCCGCTCTAGGCCCGGGCCTACTTGCCCTTAGGACAAATCCGCCACTGGATGTGTTAGTAATTAGTAGTATAGTGCGTAGTTTTGTAACAGAGCCCGGCGGCTAATCCTATTGTCTATTGTTAAGTAAAACCGCACGTGCTACTTACCTGCAAAAAAGGGTCATACTCATTCTATTTGGCACCTGAGCGCGGGCTAGTCCAACGCTCAAAAAACCAGTGTAGGTGCGCTCTCCGATAACGCGCCTTTGTTACGCATCTCGATGACACATTTTAGACTGGTTCTGTAGTGTTCGATTCGCCGGCACTCAGTAACCGAATTACGCAGGTTTTTATGCAGGTGGTTGTGGCACGTGGCACGAGCGGTTTTACTTATAGTTCGTAGGTTCGTAACTGAGCCCGAGCTAATCCTATTGTCTATTGTTAAGTAAAACCGCTCGTGCCACGTGCCACCACCACCTGCATAAAAACCTGCGTACTTCGGTTACTGAGTGCCGGCGACTCAAACGCTACAGAACCAGTCTAAAATGTGTCATCGAGATGCGTAACAAAGGCGCGTTATCGGAGAGCGCAACTACACTGGTTTTTTGAGCGTTGGACAAGCCTGCGCGCTCAGGTGCCAAATAGAATAAGGATGACCCTTTTTTGCAGGTAAGTAGCACGTGCGGTTATACTTAACAATAGACAATAGGATTAGCCGCCGGGCTCAGTTACGAATCTACGAACTATAACAATAGACAATAGGATTAGCTCGGGCTCAGTTACAAAACTACGAACTATACTATTAGTTATTCTGTGGTAATGATATTTAATCTAATCTCATTACCTAGGTACTTAGTTATTAAATATATTTAATCTCTTGATTTAACATCTAAATTAAGTAATGCTCATTACGAACAAGTCTCTCTAGCTAGATTATTAGAGACGTTAATGCTATGGCGCGGGTTTTAAACCAGCTCGAACTATTAACAATATCATATATAAGTATATTTTACTAAATAATATTTACGGAGATCGGGTAATTCGACCGCAGGGCAAAATATCCAAGCGTCAGCAACAAAGTCTTTCTCAGCTTCTGCCCAGTGACCACCCAGAAATCGCCTTGCACGCTGACAGTGCTGTTTATATGGTCGTTGAAGGTTTTCCATGTATAATACGGCCCTAAAACAAAAGTATTGGATCGGGTTTATTCACGCCCGGCTCTGCATCGGCAGTTTACTTCGACTAACATGCTTGGTCTCATCTACATGAAGCGCTTTATGGTTATGAATTGGATACTCAGCCGGCCTAGCCAAGGTGACAATCGCTATCGCTTCGACAACGAAACGCTTTGTGTCTCTCTATCACTCTTCCTTATAAGTGCGACAGTGACGGTTGCGTTTCGATCGCTACCTAGCGTTAGCGGTTGGCTACGCGGCCACGTAAGCGTTGTAGTAGGTATAAGATTGTGGCAGGTACGTACCATAGTCCACACAGTTAACTGACTTTCTAAACCTTACTGCAAATATATAAGGGCCATCAAAATGGTATAGCGTCCGTCGCCCCCAGTTTTAAGTGAGGAACGCGGCCGTACATTGTCACTGCCAAGGCAGTGCAAACTTAAGATCAGTCCAGACGGGACAATCAAATTGCCAATTTGAACAGGAAATAAATTAGCGTCAATAGCCGGGTCCACACAGAGCCAGCACCTCTACACTGCCGATCTACTCGGCTAAGGCACGTCTACTTTGGTCGTTTTGTGCGCGAGGAAACTGCCGCGCGCGTATGCTCGCTTGTGTGGACCCCGCTAATTTCATTTAACGTCCACACGTTCACAGTAAGATCGGCGATCCATATCTCTGAATTTAATTTTAGCGTCCACACCAAACAATTAAATTGACAATATAATCAGAGTCTTGATTGGCCTTTAGCGTGATCAGAGTGTCTAACAAGCGTAGTTAGTAGGTATATTTATAACATTAAATTTACCTTTATGTATGCCTATAAAGAAAAATGCATACGTGGCAATGTCAGCGGCGGTTAATTGAGTAACCTTTTCGTCAAGTAAACTCGCGGGAACTTTATGAGGAGCACTTTTGGTCTCTGTCTTGTTGCTTGTAGTTTGGTCATAGAGGTAAATTTCAAAAGCTAAGCCGACCAGCCGCAATGATAATGTTTGAAATAACCATCCAGCGTATTTTGTGCATCCAACATGGAAATATAAATATAGAAGGAACATCCATGTAAACGAGAGGCTCATTTTATGGACGAAACTGTAAATATGAACAAACATTACCTACGAGATATTTTTACCAGTAACTAAACGATATATAAAGTGATTCTTAGATAATGTACATTATTTACCGTTTATCGCAGCATTTAATCACAATAATATTTCCCGATACCAAAAAAACTGTGTAAAATGCTTTGGGACCACAAATAATTAGAGCAATCAGTATTCCTATCCCAGTACCTAATGCAAGCCGCTTTTGTATATCTTGAATATTTTTATACACGCAACCAAGAGGTACACATGCTAAAAGCGATGTGTAAAATATAGCGGTTGCTGAATCTGTTTGCATAACCGAAATTTACCCATTTATTGTAAATATAAAAATGTTTTGACTTGTGTACTTGTCAATTTTGACGATGCATTGTAATCAAAGTATATCAAAGTTACTCTATGGTTGTAATCATTGGACAGCGAAGGAGTCTTGTCACGTGAGGTTTGTCTTTTAACTATTTAACCATTTGACATTCCTTTTGAGGCCTTCGATTGTGAACCGCTTCGAGCAACACCGGCTTCCGCGAAGGTGAACCGTAATTCTTATTATTGTATGCAGATAGAATGCGTTTTCTTTAAGTATGATGACAAGTAATGCAAGTATAATATGCGACTGATTACCATGCCTAATTATAATCGTATCTATGCTGCGTACGATACAGTCGACGTCAAAGATAAATGTTTACACTTTTGCACCTTATGGCTTTGTAATAACTGTAATAAGGCGAAAGATGTATACATATCTCTGACATCGATTGGACACTTTATGGGCCTATGCTGCGTACGATACAGTCGACGTCAAGATATGTTTACACTTTTGCACCTTATGGCTTTGTAATAACTGTAATAAGGCGAATGATGTATACATATCTTTGACATCGATTGGACACTTTATTGGCCTATGCTGCGTACGATACAGTCGACGTCAAAGATATATTTACACTTTTGCACCTTATTGCTTTGTAATAACTGTAATAAGGCGAAAGATGTATACATATCTTTGACATCGATTGGACACTTTATTGGCCTATGCTGCGTACAATACAGTCGACGTCAAAGATATATTTACACTTTTGCACCTTATTGCTTTGTAATAACTGTAATAAGGCGAATAATGTAAACATATCTTTGACGTCAATTGGGCACTTTATGGGCCTATACTGCGTACGATACAGTCGACGTCAAATATATGTTTACACTTTTGCACCTCATGGCTTTGTAATAAGGCGAAAGATGTGAACATATCTTTGACGTTGATTGGGCAGTTTATGGGCCTATTTCTTGTAATAAATAAAAACGCCCAATTGATTAAATAAACAATTTACTACACATAATGTAGGTCACAATAAAAATATTTCTAACAGAGGTACGTAACACTCGCCTGATGCAGATCTAGCCTCGTCGTCTAAATGTACAATTATGTAGCCTAAACTACTTCATTACCTATCATCAGAGTGAAAAACGAATAAAAAATCTTAAATGCATTAAAAAAGAATCTACTTTTACAAACTAATTTGGCAAACCGGAATGTTGAATGAACATACATATTTTGGCGTTTGACTTCATGCTGATTTAAAGCAGTTATCGCTACTTTAGTCTCAGCCTTGTTTATCTGTATAATGGTTGTAAAATAATAGCACCACTAGACGCATTGATTCAATTTATCGTATACATAAAATTAAGAATGCATATAGTTTCTCATGAAAAAGTACATTGCGAATTAAACAAAAATGTGCCAATGTTTATGAAACCTATCACAAGAGGTACGATTTTTACAATCAAAACAACTAACCTATAATACTGCACAAACTGTTACAATAACTATAAATATTATTAAATATGTAATGTATACGTACATAATAACTTCATTAATTAAATTGATTATAACAGTTCCATAAAATCCAATTGACTAGCATCTAAATAGTTTTATATCTTATTAGATATTCTAAGCTCAATACGATATTTTCTACTTAGTGAAGAACGGCCACGACACACTCTAGTTCTTACCTCGACTTCTAGCTAATGTTGCATATTGGTAGCCCCGTGGCATATTATATTTCTCGTGTGATTATGCTGAGCCTACTATTATTCTATTTACAGTTAATTGTATATAAAACGAAAAATGAAACGATATATAACAATTATATAAAACTGCAAACTCACTGATAATGGTAGCCCCTTGGTAGCTTGTCTATGACTTGTCTGCGAGACCTCTTCAAATGTTTCAATGTTACGCCGCGTTGCTGCCTAGATCTGCGAGTTTGGAGTTCGAATGCTTACAAATATTAAAAACGACGTAAAACTTAAATGTTTCCGCTTTCTTAATAGTACACTACAGATAGTTAATGCATAGTAACTTCAGATATTAGAAACGTAAAAAAAGTACTTGTAATATCAAAATAGTGATCCATCTTTATTGCTTTTATATTGGACTCTGACTAAAGTCTATGAACTCGAGGATTACCTAACTAGTCACACTATGCTAATTCTCCAGTTGTTTATGCAAGTTTTTATCATTAATTATCTAGGAAACGATTTACATGACCAACACAACTAAAGGCACAGCAGATAATTGAAATGTCGAATGTTTACATTCTCAATATTGTATGTCACTTTATTGTTGATAAGATATTACGAGCATTGCATCATTAAAATAACGGCGTAAAACATCCCTGAGAATGTAAGCAGTCTATACAAAATATTATACCCAACTAGGGGCTTCAGAAATAATACACAAAAATAATAACTTTTGCTATAAAAACATGTGAATACGTTTCACTTTGAAAGCTGCTGGTCGAAATATAAAGATAGTAGTTTTAACTTAATTATTTCACATCATAAGAAAGGCTAGTAGACTGATTTAAGGGTTTACTAAATCTGCATCAGACGAAGCATAATAAACAAGGTTATACACATAATTGCATTGTCAATAACAAAAGGATACGACGCACAGCGGCAAAGCCAAATAAATAAATCCCCACATAAATTGATGTACATAAAACATGCTTTAAAATTTTCCTAAACGGTTTGCGATATTTTAGCCTTTACAACTATTGTTATTAACTTATTAATCACCACACCTAAATGTTGTTAGAAAAGTATTGCCTCTAAATATTACATGAAAAAAGAGTTTTATTAGATCTACTTACATTTTCTATCACTATCAATAACATTGAAAATGAATACAAAACGTTTGAAGACTTTAGAGAAAAGCAGTGTTTAAGTACCGACATGTCGTATTGTAAGTTACTATCTTTATGTATTGTTACCGTTAACTAAGGAGGAACATTATGAGAGAGCGAGACAATACAAAATAAGGGTCGTAACAGTTATTATTTGTGTGCAATAGTCAAGAGGCATTAACCAAAGTGCTGAAATTTCTAGTAGAATACAAATTGATTAAATCGAAGCTTCTAATAATTACGCACAACGAACAATTCAATTGGCATCAAAGTGGTCGACATTCTAACATATCAACACCCGAGCCAACGTTTAAGTTACATTTCATTTTAGTACTTATAATTTTCGATTCGACCTATTGCACAAACACATATTACGCGGGTATCACTAAGACTATCTACTCGATTTATAAGTTATTAATTTTTTTACATTACGTCCTACCGAGTTAAATACAACATTCAGAATGTTACATTAATAATTACAAAATTCAATCGGTGCAAACGATTACAAAAGTCACCATCGTCCACGATCGAAAATCAACGCGGGCGAACGGAAAAGTTTATACAATTTGATCGGTCCTATCACAATAATTCGTACGATAATAAAATTGCGAACGGCACTCGTTCGGTTATAATCGGCGGGACCTAAAGCGGCTACGGCCGGCGCCGCCGGCCCGCTACGGCACTAACACGTACGAGGAAAACTATCACACGAGCGGCACCGAGCCTCACACGGGCGACTCCGACCCCCGACCGAATCGCACCGGTTCCATCGAAGCCCCCGCTAATAATTTTTTAATTCACTCACAAGTCCGTCAGCGGCACTTTTACCTCTTTGACACAAATCACTGCACCGATCCGATAGGCACACAGCACTCGACGGGCACCGGGCGAAGTCGCTTCACTGCTTAAGTCCGTATTCTGGGTGCCGTCTCGAGGAGGCCCGGGGGGCATGTTCCTCCGCAGCCTACTTGATGAGCTGGGCGGCGCTCTTGGAGCGGCGGAACATCTTCGCGCCCTTGTTGGGCGCGGGAAGCTCGTGCTAGTTGTTCCCGTTGGGCGCGCGCGGCGCGGGCGAGGCGGCGGGCGCGGGCGCGCGCGGCTGGCCCTCCTTGGCGCCGTCGGTGCCGTAGATCTTGCCCGCCTTCTTGGCCATCGACGCCAGCAGCTCCACCGAGCACTTGTGCGCCGAGCGCAGCGACAGCGCCCACTCCTTCAGACCGATCTCGTCCTGGAATAAGGGAGAACACGGGTGAGCTAAATTAATATTACCATTTGTTGATTTCTCACATTATGAAAGAAGCGAGAAAACCGTAATAAAATCCCGAAACAGAGGCTTTCTTCTTCTGTATAGGACCTACATCACATTTCTTAGGAAATACCAGAAAACTTAAGAACATACCTTGATTTATAAGTTAAAAGAATGGCAGCACAGCACTACCAAATAATACTTATTTTTTAGCATTGGTAAGTATCATATAACTCGGTTTATCAAAATTAAATATTTAGTAGCAGATCCTTTATGTAGCCTGGAGGTGTAATAAATGTAAAATAACATATTTACCGTATTAGTAAGTACGATCTTCGTATCGTTCCTAGTACGGAGCACGATGCACTGCTCGCCCTTCACCGACACGAAATCGGAGGATACATCCTCGACGGAGTCTAAAAGAATCATCTCAGGCTTGGCGCTGTTCTCCAGATGGAGTTCTAGACGGTTCGGGTATAGCTTGGCATATCGCGTCTGCCAAGCGCTGGCGAATGGACCGCCGAGCTTCTTTATGTAGCCGTGCAGTATACAGTCGGACTCTGAAAAATAAATTGAACTTATTAATATTTGTAACACTACGTAGAGTTTACAAATTAAGTTAGAGTCAGACCAAGCTAAGTTGGCAGCGATTTTGATAGCCCAGACCCAGATCGTGCGTGTTAAATAAACGTCATGGAAGTTTGATGTTTAAAATAACACTTGCACGGTTTAGGCTATCAAAATCCACTTTTGCTTGGTCGGCCTCTAGACGACTTTTTATGTAGCTTCTGTTCGCACGCGCAAACGCGCTGAGACGGTCGGGCGAATGATAACAGAAACATCCGTTTTCATGTCAAAATATAAGTTAGAATTAGCCTCTAGAATACTTAATTATGTCGCACCCACTTCAAAAGTTTGGCATAAGGACATATCTCTTGATTCAAATGAAAAAAAAAACATTTATTTCGGTCTGAAAATATTGGTCTATGGTTTCATGTATTTGATTACCCTTTATAGGTATGTATATTTCTTTACTAGATATAATTTGAGTGCCACCATAATAAAACTACTATGATAGTTTGGTATACCATAGCCATTAAAGTGATTGAATGCAATTCCTTTAAAGGCGTCATGAATGTCCCCATAAAACGGAACAGCCTGCATCGTGGAACACAACAGACGCAGTAAGGTACATACAGTGTTGCCAACTTGGCATAAATGATGCCAGATCTGGCATATTTTCACTCGCTTAGGCACCAAAATATTCCATTTAGCATCTGGCATATTTTTAGCATAATTTAGTCTAAGCCAAGTTTGCACCAACTTGGCAGCAACAATATGCGCCATCGCCTTATGTGGTTCATATATTTATATGAATTTTGACTTTTGTGGACGGATGGACGTCGACGGTCTATATAAAATTGGTCAAGCAGATATTGTCAGTAGAAAAAGGTGGCAAAATTTAAATATATATATGTTTTAAGTGTCTAATTTCAAGTGACATTTAAGCACTTTTTTAACATATTTCAAAAATCTTTGGCATAATCTAGACATTAGTCTAGCATTTTTTCGAAATCCGAGTTGGCAACACTAGGTATGTACATATTAAATTGAACACTTCAATCGACAACGCGATTAAGTTAATGATGCATGATAACACGAGAAACATAAGGTACTTTAAATGCTATTGAAAACGAGGTGCATATTTAGAGTCAGACCAAGCTCTGCAACTCTGCATGGTATGTGCAATGATAAAGTAGCCATGACATTAGTGTAATTTTTTATAGAAATATAGTGTCCGACCGAAGGTTCGGTTTCGGTTTCGGTTTCGGCCAGTTTTGGCCAAAAAATCATGTTTCGGCTGTAGTTTCGGTTTCGGCCAAAAAACGGCCGAACCTTTCGGCCGGGCCGAAACTTACGAAATGGTACTTCGGAATAAGACCAAAAGTTGGGATAAGTAGGACAACAAAATTAATACCTACATATTATACTGATTCATCACCTACAGAAATTAATTGGTTTATTATAAAACACAATCCACTAATGAGGGCGCCACTGGACGGCCGACGCAGTCTTAAGAGGCTGTCAATACCTATAACGCGCACACTGTCTAATTGTTTCGGAGTGAATGAGTGATTTTACCTCAATTTACTATTGGTTTGTGTTCCACATGTCCTCTACTTCAGCTTAGCCTTTGGACTTGCTGCGCCATGCTCGGCCTGCGGTCTCGCTTTTTAATACAATGGACATTGGTTGGAGTCTGTGCTCCACTACTTATCCTGAAGCCTGAAGCACGGCTTTGACTTCGCATGAAAGTTCGCCTCACTGGTGAACTTCGGACTTTTAGGCCCAGGTGAAGATTGGTACCCGGCCTTGCGATATTGTCAAAAAAAAAATTTCGCGCTCGCGTTTTTGGTTGACCCTGTATCTACATGTTAACTTGACTGGTGAATGAATAGAGTTAGACCAAGAATATTCTGCAATGATTTTGATAGCATACGCAGTGCAACTAGTGCAAATGTTATTTATACGTCATAATTTCATAGAAGTTTGACGTTTAAATAACACTTGCACTGCGTGTGTTATCAAGATCGTTGCAGAATTATCTTGGTCTAACTCTAGTAATTTTCTTAAAAAACTGCTTAAGTAACATCAATTTCAAGTATATTGGATGTTGACAGCCCCATAATATGTGTATAAAAGGGGTTTTATGACATTTTTTCAACGATTTTAACAAGTCTACAAAAGTTTCGGTTTCGGTTTCGGCCGAAACTAGAGCCAAAGCCGAACATTCGGTTTCGGTTTCGGCAAAAAAACATGTTTCGGTCGGACACTATAGAAATATGACATTTAAATAATGAAACTACCTCACTTTGTTCTACTCAAGCCGATGTAAAGTTAGCTTAGCCGAACTTCCATGTACATAGTATGTTTATCCTTTTCGCCGCCATTGAATTAATATAATAATTAAAGTCATTAGGTACATTTCGTGTCCCACACGCCACGACTTGATATGTGATACGGATTGACTACATAATTTTTTTGACATGGCGTTGATGACACTTTTTTACTTCATTGACGTGGCGGCGATAAGGTTAATGAGTTCCCGATATTTCGACACAGTTGCACTCCGTGTAGATAGCATATCTTCACGGAGTAACTCTTGCGGAGTTAGGAGTATCTAGGAAAAACAGAAGAACTAGCGGAGTTAGGAGGATGTAGGAAAAACAGGAGAACGTACCTTTCTCGTCCGCGTCAAACTTCTGCTTCTGCTTAGACTTCTTCTTGGACTCCATCTTGTCCGCCTCCTGGTTGATGGTCTCGAAGACCGTTTCCGCCACCTCCGACTGCCATCTCTCCGATATCACCAGTGGGAAATCTTTGTACTGCATTTGGTCAGATTCCGTGAGCTGGAATTGATATAAAATAGATGTTTAGTCTCAAGAGTATGAAGGTGGAGAGGGTTACATGTTGGTAGCTTAACGCCCCTAGGGGTAAGGCCTGACTTTGAAACCGGACGTTATGAGTTAGAATTAGAATCCGGTTCATACTCGTACCTATGAATTAATTGGAATTTATCGACGATAGGTATGTCATTTGATATTTACCAGCCGCTTTTCGGTGAAAAACACCATCGTTAAAAACCAGATTAATCTCAATAATATTTTCTTGTGTTTCTATAACACAAACATTTTCATTTTTTCATGTTGCGACTCCTGTAGCATGAGAAAAATTTCACGACCCCCCGTGATATGTTATGTTTTTACTAAGGATTTTCGAGCTTCTGCGATCCCTCTATAGTTACTTCGCGAATTTGAATAACACTGCTGTAAAAGTTATAAAGGTACATCTAGGTCTATAAAATACCTTAATTCCCTTAGTGTCCTCCTCGTCGAAGCTGCCAATGTCAAATGCATCGGCCGCGTTGACTTCCCCACGCGGTGGAATCAGCGGCGGTGTATACTTCTGGTGGTACACCTGCTGCCAGTCGATGCCCGCGAAGAACATGTGCTCCTTCACCTCATCCGCGCTGCAAGTGCAATACAAGATTGTAAATTAACCCTTTAACCGCATTTTTTTTTATATACATATCCAGCTCATTTCGCCATAGTCTGATAAATAAGACAAAGATCTGATTTTGTTTTTACAGCACATTTATAACTCCCGTAACTATGCCAACCTTACTCTGCGTGGTACAAATTACTGTCGGTGGCAACACGAGCACGCTCGATCAGAAATTGCTGGCGGTTAAAAGGTTAAGGATATGACACCGATTGAAAAGTGTTATGCGGTAAATCAATTAAACCACCTAGTTTGGTTGCTTGGTACACTGGTGATCAAAAGTGCATGGAGAAGTTTCAACCGTAATATTAAGGCATTACGGTCGACATCTGTTCACGCACTTTCGAACGCCACTGTACCCTTGTGGCCTGGCCACAACATTGCGCGTATACTACGCAAACCTAACGGCCTGGCCACGACATTGACTGGCTTCGGCTAAGGTGAACGAAAGGTTCGATCGCTGTGTCTCGCTCCAACCTATGGTTATCACCTTAGCCGAAGCCAGTCAATGTCGTGGCCAGGCCGTTAGGTCTGCGTAGTATACGGTGACCGCATTAGATGGAAGTATTGTAAGTGTAAACCTAAGTTTTTGTTTTATGGCCGACTTACTTGGCGATTAAGAAATAAATATTTCGTGAACCAACATTTATAAAAGGAAAAATATACCTATATAATACTAGTATTCAACAGCCTAGTTAGTAGATATTATTTGCCTGTTTATCGCCTCTATTTTTTAGAATTAGGAATGCAGTTTTATTTTAATATATTACATATTAACCAAATGCATGACAATAAAAACGATTTTGGGTTTTCGTTTTGATGTGAACAACATAATAATTACACTAATCGTTATATCGAAGTAAAAACTCCGCGCATGTCAAGCGATACAAAACATAGGTTTCGTGGGAAATATACCATCATTGTATAACGGAGGTTCTTCCGTAAATATACCTTTTACAAGTTCACATGGTTAATAGACATTAATATTTTCATGATGTTACAAAAACTCAGTAAACGCTTAAGGCTGTAATTATTGTTCTATACAAACTCTACAAGTAGGTTAGTTCTACTGTAAACACTAAGAATGAACACCAAGCTGCAAAAGTACCTACAGTATTTTTCTATTCATAACTCGTTTTTATTTGAATATCATTTCGTGAGGGCACGAAGTCTCTTAATAAGGAAAAAAATTGGCGAACGCAAAACTACGTCAATTGTTGCATTCATATTATCTCATACGAGATATAATGAGTAGTTTGTATTCATGGCACATCATATCTTTTATAGGTATCGAGGACTCCACAAGCAGTGAACAAGCACGGTATTATTGTAAACAATTTCTGCATTCACCTTTATAAGAATTACCTAAGAATTATATATTAATAGGCAAACTGACTCATATAATTTTTTTTAGGTTTTTAACAAAAACCTGTCATTTGTAATGATATTAATTGAACAAAGTAAGGTCTCATTTCTAATGACAGTTATCATTATAGAAGCATGTACACGTACATATACAGTTGTCTTAAATTAAAAAAGGAGATCTCACTAACCAGACTCCACTTTAAGAAGGTCAAAGTTTGTTTCTGTCCTAAGGTCAGTTTACCTATTTGCCCGATTAAACCTAATATCTGGGAGACCGAGCTTTCCTCGGAAAACATATAAAAACTGAAAAATGTGCGTTTTCCCACAGACTTATCTCTAACGTCTTAACCTAGCTAGATCGATTTTTCGCCCCCGAAAACCCCATATAGCAAAGTACATCGAAATCTTTAGAGCCGTTTCCGAGATCCCCGAAATATATATACATATACATAAATATATAAACATTCAAGAATTGCTCGTTTAAAGGCGTATATAGGCACAGGATTAGCAAGCTACCAGCTACCAGGGAAGCAGGAGCACCCTAGGGGAGCAAAGCTCAGACGACCACCACCAACTCACCCCCTTCCCTTGCACCCGAGCCGCTTGTTGATGTCCCGCTGCAACAGCCCCTCGAGCAACGACTTGAGGCTTGGGCTGAACGATTCAGGCAGCTCCACGTTCTGGAAGACGTTGTAATTCTATTGCAGACATATGGGATTTTTACTATTGTTGATTAGTGCAATTTGAACACGGGTTTGGGCGTGGCTGCAAAAAGTTTTACCACAACAGACAGAGAAACCGTACCATCAGTAAAACCTGCATTATATGCGGTTTATATTCTGAAACGTAGTCCGTTAAGTGGGAAAGCGTATTAAGGTGAAAAATGTATGAAACTATACTCGGTATCTTTAGGTATTTAAATAAAAGTAAACAAAGTCTACCCTCAAATGGCTCCTTAACCCAGTTGAGGGTAGAAGAAAACATTATACGATCAAATAATGTAGGAAAATTAAAGTCAGGTCGTTCAGTGACTGATCCAGGCGGATTTGTATTTGGTTGGTTAACCAATAAATGTTATAACTACCCGAAAATATACAAATTGTTTGTTTACTTTTACTTCAATACGTAAAGATACAGACTCTAGTTGCAGAGACCAGTGAAATCTTATTGAAAATGATCGTATTAAGTCGGTTCTACTGAATTCCATATTTATTCCACAGCTGACGTAAATGGAACTGTACGGCCCCGTACAATGTACGGTGACCAGGTTGAAAAGTTCTAAGAGCTGTTTCCCACTGACGTGCAGTTTTTTGCGGGTACGGTTTTTTGCAGGATCCAGTTTTCTGTAGTATGCATGCAGGATTCCGCAAACTGAATCATCGTGTGAAAGTTACTATATTAGCACCTATACTACTAAAACGGGATCCTGCAAAAAACCGTACCCGCAAAAAATTGGACGTCAGTGGGAAACAGCTCTAACGGTTGACAATCCAGTACCACAAAACGAATGGCACCGCACGGCGTCACCTCTTTAGCTGTCGAATTTACGGTAACAATATTTACGAGTCATTTGTATTCATTTGTCTACGTATGCCACAACGTACAGGAAAAAGTACCTAAAAGGTGACGCATTTTTCAATGTTTTTCCCTGTCCTTATGGCACAACTTTTGGCAGCCACAACCTCTTATGTAATACTGAGCAAGTGAGGACAGAATATAAACATGCCTGTAGTTCTATGGAACATGCAATTATCGCACGAAGTAGAACTTTTTAGTTGTCAATTAGTATAGAACGTCAAAAAAATACAAGCTTTATAAATAAATTTAAAAGATTAATAAATGGCGATAACACAATTCTATAGAACATACAGGACGTACCCATAGTCTAATAAAACATGGTCTTCTCTTCCCAGAGTGACACAAGCCTACGTCACAATAACATGGCCGCTGTATATAGCGCTATCGCATATTATCATATAGAGCTGTCGCATGATGACGTAGGCTTGTGTCAGTCAGGTGACCTAGAAAAGACGGGAAGAGAGTACCAGGCGGAGTTTATTATTATACCATGGACGTACCTAAATATATTCAATACTATTTTTTTTATTATTATTGGAATTGACTTTTTACCTAAGAAACTTTATGTAGGTACCTACTTAAAAATTATTGAATGAATGACTACGAGTATAAGGAAAAAGTGTCTAGGTATTCTGGGCTCCCATTTCCCACACAATTTTTTTATGGATGCATTTCCAAGAATCTGTAGTAGGTTTAGTCAGCTCTTTGAGAAAATTAATAGTACATTATTGCAGAGGCCGGGAAAGGGCAATTCGTGGATGAGTTTCGATTTTGTCGGACGACGCGAAGCGGAGTCCGACAAAGAAGACGAATCCACGAATTGCTATTCCTGCCGAGGCATATATAGTGCTTTTCTCCAAACATGCGAGGAAATAAGCTAAAATAATTATTATTTAAGCATCAAGCATCACTCAAATCAAACCTTCACATCCAAAATGTCAAAAACAATTTCCCCCTTTAATTAATTTTTAAAAGTTAAAGGCACAAACTTATTCTGCCATTCAGTACCATTCAATATTCGTTCATTCAATATAATTGCGCAATATAGTTTGTCAAACCAACTTTTCAGTCAGTAAGAACCAGGAAAACTACACCCATCCTTTTCTTTTGGGTGCTAGTACTAGTGTAAGACAAAGATAGTATGATTCTCTTTGTCTATGTTTGAAATGAGAAAGTCCTTTGACAAACTATGTAAGCTTTATGAACACAGATGAGATTTAAAAAAAATATAAAAATAATCTTTGATTTTATTAAGCAGTATTCGCACGATCATACACGTGAAATGATAGCTGATCGGGTCGTGTAGAAGCGGCTCGCGGCAATAATAATTGGCTGTTTGCGTTTTTTATTATTAAAAAGTAAAAAACACTACAGTAATAAGTTATTACTTTTTAAAAATACTTTTCTCCAATATGCTCGGAAATGTTCACCTTACTGTAGCAAAAATAGTACGGGAAGTTCTTCGTTAATGTCAAACTCTAACTAAAAAACATCAAACTATCGCTGTCCTGTTCTAGCGGACGGGAAGTAAAAAAACACTACAGTAATAACTTATTACTGTAGTGTTTTTTACTTTTTAATAATAAAAAACGCAGACAGCCAATTATTATTGCCGCGAGCCGCTTCTACACGACTCGATCAGCTATCATTTCACGTGTATGATCGTGCGAATACTGCTTAATAAACTCAAAGATTATTTTTATATTTTTTTTAAATCTCATCCGTGTTCATAAAGCTTACATAGTTTGTCAAAGGACTTTCTCATTTCAAACATAGACAAAGAGAATCATACTATCTTTGTCTTACACTAGTACTAGCACCCAAAAGAAAAGGATGGGTGTAGTTTTCCTGGTTCTTACTGACTGAAAAGTTGGTTTGACAAACTATATTGCGCAATTATATTGAATGAACGAATATTGAATGGTACTGAATGGCAGAATAAGTTTGTGCCTTTAACTTTTAAAAATTAATTAAAGAGGGAAATTGTTTTTGACATTTTGGATGTGAAGGTTTGATTTGAGTGATGCTTGATGCTTAAATAATAATTATTTTAGCTTATTTCCTCGCATGTTTGGAGAAAAGCACTATATATGCCTCGGCAGGAATAGCAATTCGTGGATTCGTCTTCTTTGTCGGACTCCGCTTCGCGTCGTCCGACAAAATCAAAACTCATCCACAAATTGCCCTTTCCCGGCCTCTGCAATAATGTACTATTATTTGCTATGACGAACAGTCGTGCAATCTGAATTTTTCTACTATGTCCAAAAACAATAATGAGTTTCGTTATTTGGTCACTGCATAATTGTACAAAAATGCGAAGTACAAGAACTCAAAACTTATTTGACTTATTTCAATACTGAATGTATTTACCATTTACCATTATTAATTGCACAACGGGACTTAATCGCGTATTTAAGTTTTAAGATTTGGCTCAAGTTGACATCAACATCTTCAAGCCGCGCGAGTTTTTCGAACTACCCGCACGTGGTCTTGTTGATGTTGATGTCAACTTGAGCCGGTCTTCTCCGAGACCACGGGGACAACGCCGTCCTCGAAATGTCAGAGGTAAATCTTAAAACTAAAACACGCGATTAAGTCCCGTTGTGCAATTAATAATGTTTAATAATCGTGAAAGCTTAAATCAGTGTATTTACCATTGTGAGAGTCATCCTGTCTATTTCGTGCTTGTCCTTAGTCTTGTGCTGGCGGAAGGGCGAGTGGCCTTTCAGCAGCTTGTACAGCATGCATCCAAAGCTGAACCAGTCGGCCGACGAGTCGTAGCCGGTGCCTTTTGATAGGACCTCGGGCGCCATGTAGCCGTGGGTGCCGCTGCAAAGAAACGTTAATATCAGACAATTTCACGAGGGGGGTGATGGGGGGTCACGAAAAAATCACGACCGATCACGTTGGGGGAGGGGGGGTATAAGGAGACCTCACGTGTATTTTTCTACAGTGAACAAAACTAAGAAAAAATACTTACCACATGATTAGATACTTATTCTCGGTTTCGTTAAACATAAATTCTTCACTCCTTTCTCCAAAAATAGCGAGTCTATTTTACGAAATTTTGGGGCGCATGGCCTTGACCGGTCGGATGAAAAAATTTCAAAAATACACGTGAGGTTATGTGGGGGAGGAGGGTAGCCATAAACCTCACCAATTATCACCAAGGGTTATGGTCAAAAAGTAGGACAGCTGATGTAGATGGCGCTGTACGGATCCGTCCTTGAAAATATTTGGTTGCAGCTTCTAGCTTTACTTAGTAATATCAACTGTTACGTAACGATTCTAAAGGAAATAGATAGATTTTCGCTTGGGTGTTTATTGTTTTATTACCTGCCAAACACATTATTAACAATTTTAAATAACCTAAGAAAAGATCCTGGTCATATGAAAAACCTTCGCGGGCCATGTATCTCCGTACGTATGTAATATGAGGCCATTAAAAATAACTATATTACATTATTTAACTTAACAGCCTTGTCCAAATCCATTAAAGCAGCGAAAGACGTGACTACCAGCATTTGTTATATTTGCCCACTGCTAACTCTAATTATGCTCCCGCTCCGTGTTCATCATAAGATTCACTTAGAGCTCAACTGTTGTATAACTTGGCCTCGCGACTCGTTGTCGTTTTGTATATTAGGGATGCAGACTTATACTGGTGCGAAACGTAATACGCTCGGTAAGTTATGAATATTTAAACAGCTCAGCAATATTATGTAATATATTCTTGACTAGAATATTTTTCAAAACTGTTTTTGCCAAAGCCACTAAGCAGAGTCATAAATTAGTTTATATGCCGTAGAAGGCGTACATAATTCAGTTGGTATTTAGTATTTATTCTTATGGAGGCATTAGGTATATATCTCAATATTTCTTAGTAATTGAATCAAATTGTAACTTTTACACAAAAAAAAATCCGCATTGTTAACTGACAAATCCTAAAATAAAAAATTGCCGACGAACTAAGCCTTATAGACTTACACAAGTTTTGTACAGCCTCATACAAAACTTTCTTGTCATGTAGGGGAAAAATCACGATGCGTATACATCGGCTTTTATCCATAGACTATCATGTTACTAACAAAATATCTCGTTCTCACTATGCTAAAAATTACTATACTTAATTACATGCACTTCATAACGAAGTTACAAACTCTGTCAAAGGAACCAATATGCTTCTTAATTAAGATGCAGTAATCTAGCAGCAGCAAGCAGTCGATCTAGAGTAAATTTGATCAAAAATATCGATATAAAGCATTTACGTGCGTTTTCATTCGATAAAGCGCCTGCCAGATGGCCGTAAACAGATCAAATACAAACACGTGTCAATGTCGAAAAACATGATACTCTCGGCACTCTCGACAGCAATTAAATTAAGTAAATTCCATTTTACACATGTGTATGAACTATTCGTTCCAATGAACGTGAGTAGAGTTAAACGAACTTCATACACGTGTCATGCGTTTATTTATTAGGAATACCCGGACGCAGTTGCTCTAGTTACCTTTAACAATCGTCGATATTCGAAGAACTACGGTGACTGTAGGTTTGCGTTCGCGTCAACTATTCGTACTGTTACTCTCGAATACCTACTTGTTTACTTCTGACCGCAGATTTTACTTCTGACCGCAGAGTCGTCATATTTCGTCATTTTCGAAGAACATATGACGGTTGTCCATAGCACATTGGTTTTGCGTAATTTTTGTCTCATTATAAACTTTTTAATTTTTAAATTAGGTAGTAGGTACTGCCCACATAAACATTTTTCCCATCCTATAATACTGGTATATGGACCGCGCTATTTTAGGTTAAACTAACGCACTGCATTCGTTTCTCAGCAATAATGGTAAAATTCTAATTCTGGATGTAAACTACCGCGATCATGCTTTAGCCAGTCTATAATTAAGATTGACTTCATTTGCACATTCTACAGCCTAAACAGCTCAATAGCTGTTGTAGGACGTGCTAAAGGAGTTCACACAAATCCAGACCAGCTCAAAAAGTTTTTCGGTAAAAAAAATCATGTAACTCTCAAAACAAGTTTTGTAAACCGCTCGTCAACTGTCCACGCGTTTGCATGTCACTGCCACGTGTCGAGTAAGGGCTGCTTTTAATCCCAGAGAATGAAATGACAGCAACAAATATCCGTAAAAATATCTTTTATAAGCAAGTAGTGCCTGCTTATTGCTTTAAATTGTCAAAATAAACTAAGTACTTTTGACGGTGGTGGAATGTCTGTAGGTACACTATGTGACGTTTGTCAAGATGCTCCAAACCTTCCGATGGTTCTTTATCTTTCTCCAACGGTTTCCTGCAGTTTTGAAGATATCGTGGGTACAGTTGTTGCGGGATTCTTCAGTACAATTTGATGTATTTTAATAACAAAACTTCCGTGAGACACACACATATTAAATATACCCAAACCAACCAACCCATCATTTGACAAAATAATGCCATAAACGAGCCCCTCCCCTGCCGCCACTTAGGGTTGCTAGATCGAAAGGCGCTATTATCGGAAAACAAATATAAATTTTTCGGGATTTTGGGACTTAAATCGGAAAAAAAAAACATACAAATTAAGGTTATTATATTAAAAACAACGAGTTTTTACATTATTGACGCGCTTGACAATGGTCGCTCGCTCGCTCGACGACAGCTGTTCGGAACTTGAAATTATTGTTTGACGACCGGTCTGGCCTAGCGGGTAGTGACCCTGCCTGCGAAGCCGATGGTCCTGGGTTCGAATCCCAGTAAGGGCATTTATTTGTATGATGATACAGATATTTGTTCCTGAGTCATGGTTGTTTTCTATGTATTTAAGTATTTGTATATTATATATATCGTTGTCTGAGTACCCACAACACAAGCCTTCTTGAGCTTACTGTGGGACTTAGTCAATCTGTGTAAGAATGTCCTATAATATTTATTATTATTATTATTTATTATAACGTGAAGCTGTTTTTCGGGACAGTTTTCACTTTGTCGGGAATAGGGAAACATGCTAAAAATCGGGAAAATCCCGCCAAATTCCGACCATCTGGCAACCCTACCGCCACTGGCGCCCGTCGGTCCGTCACCGTCAACGCAAGCTCCTGGTGACACTACTCGGTACGGGGTGAAACATGTCGAGCGTTTTTCGACTTAAAATAAAGTGACCCAACCCGTTCTTAATATATTCGATGTATACTTACACGCTGGCATGAGGTTTTTTCTTAGAGAAGTCGCAGGCAAGTCCGAGATCCGATATCCGCACGTGGCCGTGCTCGTCTAGCAGAATGTTCGCCGGCTTCAGGTCTCTGTACACTATGTGGCGTTTGTGCATGTGCTCCAAACCTGTTGAACAATCCAAACGTTAATTTCACATGTTTATACAGCGATGTGAGCATTGACGTATAATATGTAAGGACTGGCCTTACGGGCACTAAAAATGGTACTAGTTCAGCGGTGTCACTCACGAATTCCAGCCAATCGTGCAGTCTAACGCAACTAGTTGCGACCAATAGCGCGCGTGATGCGAACTCATCAACCAATCCTGCGTGTCATGTGAACTTATCAACCAATCGCGTTGTAGCGGTATCACACCGCTGTACTGCCTCATTATTATTGCCCGTAAGGCCAGTCCCTAGATATCTATGTCAATAGATGTGAGTGGGAAGTGGCTTATTCACTTTGACGAAAATGTACTTAGTCTTAGTATGCGGCTTCAAAAATTTAAGTGGCGATTCGAACCTTGGTCTGTACAGTCGCCATCTGATATATCTGATGGCGACAGTACTTGTGACTTTGACGGAACTTATGTCCGTAATATCTATTATTTACCAATCGTTTTTCAGTGACGAAATACATTTTGATTAAACGTACACCCTGCGGAGAAATTCAATCCGTAATGATTTTGCGTGGGGGCTACAACCCAAACCTGTTACACAGAAAGGAGACCTGTGCCCAGCAGTGATAGGTACAGTCAGCAGCAGAAGTTGCTAAGCGGGCGAGGTGTTCAAAATGACCTTGATACGCTCTTATTCTCTTAACAATAAAGTCGCGTCAAGATCATTTTGAACACGTGGCCCGCAACTTCTGCTGCTGACTGTATATAAAAATGTTGACCTAATATAACTTCAGCGGCGTAGAACTTCATCTCCGCCTCGTTGAAGACGCCGTGCTGCGACAGGTGGTAGTGCAGGTCACCGCCGTTCATGAGATCCAGGATAAAGCATAGCTTGTCGGGCGTGTGGAATGCGTACGTCATGCAGACGATGAAGGGACAGTCCACCTGGAAAAAGAAGTAAACGATGTAGATAATATTTTTAATGGTTTTCCAAATGTTTCCTGTCGCCTCTTTGTAGAGGTACTCGTATCTGCGTCTTGGCATCAGGCCCTGTCGACTATTGGTGTGCAGTGTACACAAAACAGTATGAAAACTTATGCTTCAGTCAGATAAACAGCAAATAGTTATTATAAAGATAGTCCGTGACGTAATTATCTAGGTATATATATATGGTAGGTATTTTTTTTAATTAAGTGAATAAACGGAATTCATGAATCGCAGTAGCATCATGTTACACAATTTTGAATGTCAAAAAGTCGATCAAAAAGCAACATGATTTTTGTCACGCGATAGTATAATCGATTTCAGCTTTTAAGTAATGTCTGAAAGAGATAGGATGGCGCTGCAGTATAAATAACCAAAATGACAGTTCCAGTGGTACGAGACTATTACGCGACTCAAGAAAATAAACTTAATAAGAAAATATCGCCTGCCTTCACGTCTACGGAGTATTTTGCTATTCAGGGAGTTTTCAACCCTTAGTCTCATAGTAAAAGTTGCTCAGTATCATCTGTATATTACCTAATCTAAAAAAGTATGGATAAAGGGTGAAAAACACCCGTATAGTACGTATAGTAGGAAACAGTGCTACGCGCTACGACGTAGATACAGATCAAGCTAACTGCCCCACCACACCACGCATAACTATTATGATAATATCATATAACCGAATGTTACATTAAAGCACAGTTCGAACACTTCGAACATAATTGTGACTCGGTGTGTGTTAGAAATGCAATATTTCTTCTTGAAACATAAACCTAAAGAACGTTTACCTGCAGTTTTCAGAGACGATTAGTTAGTTCTGTTTTATAGACGATCGCAAACTTTAAGATACATTTAATCCACGCTGCAATCAGAAATCACTACATCAGCATCCCAGTTGTATCAGCCGCATCTAAATCCACTAAGCTGTCGAGATTAGAGATTACTCTTCAAATATACAGACTCCCGCCAATGACAAACTTTAGTGCAGTGCACGGAGATTTAGCTCAAGATTTTAGGTAATGCCTTGAACGCTACAGTGTGGCACTCCAATGTTTGAACTAGAGATAGCTTTGGCGATGTAAACGTTACATAAGAGTAACATAAATGTGATTGAATCTGTAAATTTTCAAATATATCCCTACAGTAAAATTGACAAAATTTACTTAAGACGAAACAGGAGCTGAGTTTTAAATATTTTAGGTAAATATACCCGTCTCGCTAACGGAAGCGGCACCTAAAAGTAGTGCGATAAGGACAAGGCGAAAAATCCTGCGTAAAAATCTCAAAAATCGAGGTTTCGTACTCGACTGTTTCCTCCTCTGAAACTTAAGCAATCGTAACCAAATTTGGAAATCTAAATGATTATGAAATTATCTGTGTCGGACCGTTTTGCTTTTTTGGCTAATTGATATCAGTTTTGAATGCCACGCCTCTCATTGCGGCATAGTCAATTAGGCCATTTTGGCCATTTTTGAAGGGCTCTAGCGCCTTAAAAAACAAAAATATCAAGAAAAGCAAAACGGTCCGACACAGATATTGACAATATTAATCTGTGTTGAAAAAATCATTGCTCTAGCTTCAAAAACCACGGAGGAAAACGAGGAGTACGTTTGTATGGAGAAATGACCACTCCTGTTGGCTCTTAAGAACCGTTTCTATAGTTCGTTTTTTTTAGCATTAGAAAGAACTTGAAAGAAGGTAAGCGATCTTGGCATGACTATTAATTGAAAAACGCTTTTTAAAAATCAATGACTAAAAAAATGAATGAATCTTATGAAAGCAGAAGAATATAAATGATTGTATTAGATTCATAATTGTTACATATTTGCCGTAACTTATTTTTAAAATGTGTTTTTCAATTAAAAGACACATCAAGATTGTTTACCTAATTTCTAATGCTAAAAAAACGAAGTATAGGTACTTCAAAAGCAATACGAGTTCCGATACATATTCTGAGGTTCTCCCATTCATACAAAAACAATGTTTTAGAAAAAAAATCAACACTGCTTAAGATATTTTTTTTCATGCAATATTCTACAATATTTTTTTTATATATAAAAGAACTACACTAAACATTACTATAATGAGTCCCATTACTGAATCGGTAATATGTGAAAAAAAAAATTTAAAATAAATATGATTTTTGTTTTTCACTAGACGAACTCCATTGCATCGGGGCACTGATTATCCATATACATAGTTGGCAATAACAAGGTAAATAAATGCAATATTTTATACGAATGACTTCATTGATTAGCATTGGATGAATGCAGGCCGCAGTTCAAGGATAACAAAAGAATAACTTACAATTTTTGATCGCCTTTTGTTCCACAGTTGAAAACCAGTGACAAAACATGGACGCTAGTAAACCCTGAATCGGCCGGCGCTAAGTTTAGCCTGCATTGCAATGCAAATGACCACAATAAACCAATGAAATAACGTTGTATAGTGGGAAACGGAAATATTTAATCGCACATTCCGATGCATTCCCCTGCACAGACGGGATGGGGACGATCGGGCGAATCATCGACTCCATGAGGTTGCTTTTGAGATTGTCTGTTAACGGTCAGTTGGATTTAACTGACGGATAACTAAATATGCTACGAATGCACTCCCTTTGTGTGGGTGGCGACGATCGGGGACGGGATGGAGACAATCGAGCGGATCACATCGATTCCATTACACTACACTACTCGCTGTGGGTTTGAGGGTAATCTTATTGCCGGTTAGTTAATTCGACTGTATCCGATAGGTATCAAAGCAAACTTTATGCTTCCGTGGATTCTTAGCTTTACCATCGGATTAGGTATACCACCTGTTTTAGCAGTGTCAATGTCCGTTTCTCTGTTTCTTTATAATTAAAGCTTAAGAATCCATTCCCATTAAGACTTTGACCATCTTCTCGCTTCCGTTATTAACATACGCAAAAAAGGTGTTGGAAGGAGTATTTAAATACTCTAGGGTCCGACGTGATAAAATCATCTTGATAGGTAGTCGATTGTTTTATAATGACGACAAAAGACAATAATGTACAACAGATTGACATGTTTTATTAAACTATAATATTGTAGATACCAATATCACATATTCGGTGCCGCACGGCTGTTAATTATGGCATATTATATATGGTGTATTATGGCATACTTGGGAATCAGTCATTAAAACTCGGAATTGTAAAAGTCAATCAATGTCAATGGTAATTATCTCAGTCGGCCAGCAATCGTTAATGCATTTCGGCTGTCGTTCTCAATTATTCGACCCATTATACTAGCGCGCTTAGCATATCCACCTTATGTGAATTGAAAAGTCATTCAATTGTGAACTTTGTTCTCATGGAGCCAAAGTATACTTTTGACATAGTTTTCAATTGAACATAACGGTGGATATGATATGTGTGGAAGTATCTGTGGCTAGTAATTGTCCCCATTGCAATGTTCCTTTTTATTTTAATTGTCTCTATGTTGCGACCGGCGACCCTAGGCTGTAACCGCGAAAGAATTATGCAAATTGCGGGCATCTTTCCCCGTCTCTCTTATTACGCCTTCATTGGAGTAAAAGAGAAAAATCCCCGCAATTTGCAAATTTCAGGGTTTTGTGGTAGGCCCCCTGGACGTATTTAAATGTAAATTATCATAATACCTATGCTATATAATTCTAATTAAATTGAAGTAATAAATGATACACACGACTCGACTTTAAACACTCGCGATTGTGACGTCAGAATTGCCCATCCTTTGTCCAAAATTACAAATAAGGTATTACAAAATAAATCGTCTTTAAATAACACAAATTTTAGAAAAGGTTCTACTTTTGGTCATATGCTATGGGTAAGATGTCATTCGACAATGCTTAATATTGAATGTATTTCGGATAATTCTTATTACGCAAGATAAAGGGAAACCGCATACCTGACATCAAAAATGTTCGCCCAATGCCATTGTATCTTTGACGTCGATCGTACAGAATTACGCACACGATTTAGAACTGAAGCACATTTTAGAAGCACCCTCCAACCATACATTATAAAGGCACGTCTTTTACCGGGGTGCTTCAAAAAGGAATGCTCAATTTCTCTTCCAGCAGATGTCGTCAAGTTCATAATTTATGTACGGGGCGTGAATCGGTGCTGCGCTCGATAAATGTTCGATAGCGGGATTTTATGTTAGTTTAATAGGCTAGGTGGGTCCGAGCAAAATCTCGGGTACCTAACGATAGTTCAAGACAGAGACATGTACCTAAATATTAAATATTTTTTTAAGAATGCAACATTTCATGCAAAGCTTTTTGAAGATTGTTGTATGTTCTGTATGGAGACTTTGGTGAGATTCTACTCCCACAGTTGGAAAGATTTTCACCTCAAAACCATTTTATCTAAAATAGACCTCATTAAGTAAGATAAGCAACCCTTAAAGGGCCCACAGATTAACAGTTCGCCGGACGATATCAGCTTGTTGCAACGTTAAATGCAAAAGGTGATAGTTTCGAACAACTGACAGGCTGATATCGTCCGGCGAACTGGTAATCAGTGGGCGCCTTTATAGTTTAAGATTCCACCTTATTAGGATTGCTCACCATGTTGTTCAGGACTGTGAGCGAGTTGTGAAAGCGTCTTGCCTTACATTTGCAACACGACTTGTTAGATGTATTTGCAACACGTCGCATATCAATCTACATAATCTCTCCATCTACGTCTTTCGTTACGTTACGTTCGAAACATTGTTTTAAACTCGCAGAGGAAGGGCCTAATACATATACGCTTACGAAACAAAATGCAATACAAATTTCCAATAGGTGAGTTTAGCGTTGCATACAATTTTGAATGTCAGCAAGCCTTATGATAGTTTCAATGTGACTACAGCTATCCATGATGTGATGAGATTCACTCTGTATAGAAATTAGCGGTTTTTATTCGTTACTTGTCTGGGCGACACGCAGATGACGAGACGGCGCCAATAAAAGTTATGTTCGTATCGTACGTAGCGAATGATGTAAAGTGCATTTAACCGTAAAGAGCTCCATCAAATTCGATAATTTTACACGTTAGTGCTCGCCGAACGAGCACGTACGTACTCGTGCAATGTTCTGATTTCAAAACTGTGGCATACTAGAGCTCGTTTCGTTAAGGTTTCTAATTATAGTTCGTTTTTTTAGCATTAGAAAGAACTTGCAAGAAGGTAAGCGATCTTGGCACGTCTTTTAATTGAAAAACGCTGTTTAATAATCAAAAACTATTACTTATGAAAGCAGAAGAATATAAATGATCGTATTAGATTCATAATTGTTACATAATTGCCGTAACTTATTTTTAAAATGTGTTTTTCAATTAAGGGTCTTTTAATCAAGATTGTTTACCTTATTTCTAATGCTAAAAAAACGAACTAGAAATAGATAGCGCTTTTCTTCAGCGAAAGAAAGAAAGATCCTCAACCAACGTTTAAACCTTTGGCAGACTGCATAGCCGATTAATTGTAACCGTTCCCTTCCACCCCAGAGCATGTACAATTGTACATGTTCAAATAGCGCTTTTGGATGGGCATGGGCAATTGCCTCCTGCTGGCGCCTCATAACAATTAAAATGAACAAAATCTGATCACAAATTAGATTGAACTGGACCGTGACGATCAATAAAAGTAACTGTGGCGCGACTACATAACCATAAACGTGAAATAAAATTGTCACAATGTCTCCGCAAAACACATAAACTTCAGGCAAAGTCAGCTAAACAGTAGATTACAATAAAAGCATAAAGCAACTCTATCAATCCGAGTCGGTAGGCAAGAGCCGACCGAAGATCTGGGGCAAAATGAGATTGATGTTCGAGTTATTCACTCTGTTTTTCACTAGGATTGCGAGGAAAATAAACAAAACTATATTTACTATGATAATAATCTCGACCTATACATATCCCACTAGACATAAACCCTCTAAACACAAGAGGAAAACTTAGGGGATAAGAGTTATAAATATGTTTTATGCTAGTAACCCATTGAGCTATATTATATAGACACATATGTAGTTCGTAACCACGAACCGTTTGTAACGTTTTATAAACTTTGTTTCAGATGGCCTTGTTAAAGTTTGGGAAGCGCTTTAGGTCACGAGGAACAAAAGAATGAATATGTACATATATGTATACCCGATTGAGGTTTACAGTCCCCGATCTTGCGGGGTGCGGGGGCGGGAAAGTTGGTTTACCGCCCGTGCAAGTTAAAGCTCCTAATAAATTATACAGCGAATGTTTCTACACATTGTTCAGGTTTTTTAGAATGTAACATTTAAATCGATTTCATTAAATTAATGTATATGCAGAAAAAGCTGTTTAAATGATCTGATAATTAACGCTTTTATTCTTTTAGCAATAAAGTTGTATCCAGAATTGTGATCATTTATAACTTTTATAAGCTAGTGAGCTTGTAAAAGTTGTAGTGAGGTACGTCTGCTGCTGATTACCATGATAAACAAGCCAAATAGCCCTAAGTTTCCTATGCGCGTTATCGAGATAAGTAGTCATCTTATCTCATCGACTACTAATCGAACGAAATGGTTCTATTGAATATATCGAGTGTCATTAAATATACATTATTCTGAAAGATTTTTTTAAGAATTAATCGATGTTTAATGAAAATAGGTGCTATAGTGGCGTTCTAAATATGATTCTTTATTTTATTAATGTCTCTAAAAGTGAAATTCAACAAAAAATCAATAATACCTATACGAACATGAACAAATCAGATCCTTTATGATTTTAGCATTATACATAACATCTTGAGGCCCACAAATACAAAATACAAATACAAATTATTTATTTGCCAGAATACAGTGAATATGTAGATGTTGACTTAAAATTAGAAGTACAGCAATTGTTTTGTTTTTGAAATTGGAACCCTTAGGCCCACTCGCACCATTCCACTAACCCGGGATTAACCGGTTAAACCTGGGGTTTCCATGGTTACGGGGTTTCCATGGTTACCAGTACAATTTGAATTAGGTTAACGGTTTAACCGCTTAATCCCGGGTTAGTGGAATGGTGCAAGTGGGCCTTAGCTTAGTTACACAATAAAATTTCAAAATAGTTTTTGGAATATGTACAAAAAATTGTACGCAGACTAAGGCCCACTTGCACTATCCCACTGACCCGGGGTAAAGCGGTTAAACCGTTAACCCAGTGTCAAATTATACTGGTAACCATGATAACTCCAGATGTAAGGGGTTAACCCCGGTTTAGACGAATGGTGCAAGTGGCGCTTAGGAGGATAAAATATAACATTATCACTGTTCAGTTGTTGTTTCCTGCATGTAAGGGCCCCCCACATCTGGCGTCTTTCGAGCGTCGGCGTCTGTCGGCGTCGGTCCAGCGCTATGGAAAATGACGTCGCTGCGCAGTTGCGTCGACGCTGCGTCGACGTTGCGTCGACGTCGGCCATAGAATTGTAGACGCCGACGCTCGAAAGACGCCAGATGTGGGGGGGCCCTAATATTTTTATCCAAAATCTATTCTATTTTATGACTTGTCTGCAACATGTTGTTGAGGAACAGTGAGCATGCCATAACATAATAAACAGCACACCTATACGATATTTATGAATAGGAAACGAGTGTAAAATAGCACCAAAGGGTGTTTTGTTTACGTTTAGCATAGTAGTGAAATGGAACAAGTTAAGATAATATTTAAAACGGCCGGAATAAAAAATTCAATATTAGCTTAATATGCCTATGGCACATAAAGTCAGTTATAGTTATAGCACAATAACAAAACAAAACTAAAGTGGGTTCGTTCGAAATGAAACTAATTTAATTAACTAGTCCGAGTTAACACCAATAGACGGATTGGTGAACACCAATGGAGATGAGAATGTAACGCCTCATACTTTAATATCAACTGTGTACCTACTAATATTTTGTAAATTATATTGAATAAAGAATAGAGCTAAGTCTCTAAAGGGGCCTACTGATTAACAGTCCGCCGGACGGTATCGGCCTGTCAGTTGTTCGGAACTGTCAAAATTTTGTTCTAACTGACAGGCCGATACCGTCCGGCGGACTGTTAATCAGTGGGCCCCTTAAATATAGAGCGTGTGATATATGTTTAAACGCTTCTTTGTGCATATGCAAGATATTATTTCAGGTAACTACGTGGGCCATATAATACTGAAAGTTTCTGGATTCTAATATATGAGACAACTTATTTTTCCTAAGTTGGCAGTTCCAGGAATTTTCAGTATGCCCGAAGCACCTCTGACGGTGGCAACTATTAGCGTAGGCACCAGTTTCAAAATAAAATGACTATTTCACATTCATGTTTAGTAATAATTACGGCAAGGGGTTTATAAATAGGCATTTGCTCCACTCGATGGTATAATAGGACTCTTAGAAAACTTGAAATTATATGATTCTCAAAATTCCAAAAAGCGCACAAGGAAAGATTTCCAAATAGTTCCGACAACTGGCTAGGCGGTTGAAAACGTAATCTTCACATCTTAATCAGACAGGTAAAAATGGATATGCAATTTGAAATGGTAAAACAAAATGCAGCGGAAGCCGATTGGACTACATCGGCAAATTGAGGGCGAGCCAATTCGTTTCAGTCCAATTGGCCGGATATCGTTTATGTTCCCGATGCCATATCGCGCTATTCCGTGTATCAACTCTTCATAGGCTCAGGCTTTTGGCAAAAAGTTGTAACTTCTATTTTAAACCGGACCTAATTCTTTCTAAAGGAAAACAATGTAAATGTTTTTGATATCATTTGATTTACACACATAGGTACCTACTACCAATCATTGCAAGTATATCTGAGACCAAACCCATCGGATGCGGGCAACAGAATGGGGCGGTCCTAAATATTGCAACAAATAAGATCCTCCTGAGTTAATATAATCACATCCTGTGTTCATAAGCCGCAAACATATAGACTGAGCTTAACCATTTCATACTAAACGATACTATAATCTATTTTCAGCTCACAGTGCGACGCGAGCTATCCTCGATGAATAATCACCTGTTTACCGATAGGGACCGCAGATCAAATCGATACAACACATTATTATCTAATCATATACCTTTACATTGTTTGCATAGACTATGATATTGATAAGTGTTAATTGACATTTCAAGGAGTCCGATAATAATAGCTAGAATTTAATTTACAGACACATAAGTGGATCAATAATAGCGTGCATATTAATGAATCAATGCGTAATTGCTGATTTAATATTTAAACTGAGTAACTCGTTACAAGTTAACTATTCAATACCGCGTTTATTTAACTTAATCCTTAAAATATTTCTACGTACGTTATCTGTATCAAAATTTAGTGTCCGATTGAGGTGTTTGTTTAAAACACAAATCGAAAACGCAATTGCATTCTGACTGCAATTTCGTCATACAAACTTCAATGTACTTTTTACGGTTAGATAAGGTTTACCAAATGTCAGTTAAGTGTTTTGTAGGGCTACCACTTGGGCGCGACACCGCCCGAATGTATGGAGGGTCAAGAGCCTCGAGGCTTTCAGTCAGTCAAACATGTTTTAATTCAAATACCGCTACTGACGGATTGCGTTTTTTAGGATTCCGTACTCAAAGGGTAAAATACGGGACGCTATTACTAAGACTCCGCTGTCCGTCTGTCTGCCCGTCCGTCTGTCTGTCTGTCACCAGGCTGTATCTCATGAACCGTGATAACTAGGCAGATGAAATTATCACAGATGATGTATTTTTGCTGTCGCTATAACAACAAATACTACAGAATATAATCAATATTTAATCGGGGCTCCCATACAATAAACGTGATTATTTTTTGCCGGTTTTTACGTAATGATACGGGACCCTTCGTGCGCGAGTTCGACTCGCACTTGGCCGGTTTTTAGCTATTTATTCGTTGCTCCAATTTTTGTGTGAACAAGTGAGAGCGAGACAGATTTCGAACTGACACCTGCCGTGAAATGAGAAATTAACACCTGTCTTCGGCAGATATTCATAGTATATATATTGTTGATAGTAGATATCACTGGTTAAAATTCAATATATTAGTTAAATATCTAAAATCTTAATAGTTGTTCAGAATACAAACAAGTCTAAACGAGACTAAATTGTCGTATATTTGTGTTCATGAACTTGGACTGACTCAAGTCTTTAAATAGTTCTGAATAGAATGATACGAACCAAGCTAGCTATAAGCGAGATCTAAAATAACAATATTATATGACTTCCATATTATACATTACGCTTTTTTACAAGCTTTTATTTGCTTTCACCTGACCGTTTTCTGTCTGTCTGTCTCTGTAATCAAATCTTGCAAGTTAAATTTGATCCACTTCCCGGTTTCCGATTGAGCTGAAATTTTGCATGCATGAATAAATCGGATGACAATGCAATATTATGGTACCATCGAGCTGATCTGATGATGGAGACAGGAGGTGGCCATAGGAACTCTGTGATGAAACAACGCAACCTAATTGTGTTAGGGGTTTTTAGAATTGTCTCGATGAGTATTAGTTGTCTGTCGTAAGAAAAGTACAGTCAGCGATAAAAGCTTGTACCAAAAATGAAATTTTTGCCCAAAAACTTATTTATGATAAAAAATTAACTTCGTACATTAATTTCACACATGTAGTAAGCTTTTGTATCGGCAAGTTATTTCAGTTCATGGCACTATTACTCCATCGTTTGGTCATCTGATTTATGCTTATGTAATTTAATTTCAAATAAATTAGTACATATTAACGTAATCAGATCGGGATGTTGTAATCCCCTGTCATCTTGTACTCAACCATTTTGACAAGTGGAGACTGTATATTCACAAATATGTGCATCAGTGTTGTCTATGTCAATAGGTATATTATAAATAAATAATAGCAGTCAATCCATCCGTGCCACCATTCGCTAAATTAGAACCAGTGAAGAAAACATACGAGTAGGTTATACGACGTATGGCATACAATTATCGACGAATCGTCGCTCCCGTACTTTAAAACACAAAGTATTGCTGTGCAGTTAAGTACATTCCAAATAAGTAATCATAAGTATAAATACAAAGACCCTTTCCCACTGAGTTTGCGCACTGGCGCCTCTTCCTTAACCTATTTCGCACGAGATACAATTCAGGACTCTGCGTTGTTCCTCAAGGGTGAAATTTCGCTCGTATTGAATCTGGGAGTATATATTTATTACAGGCCATTGGCTCTACGCTTTACGGCTGTTTTCGCACGAAAAAGTCGTTTATGATTTAAGGCAGTGCCCATGTATACAAGAAGGGGAATCCTTATTGAATATTTTTATAGTTATCGTAAATGCAAAACAGCTAAAACAATCGGGGCATGTTATCAGATTGAAAGCGGGGACTTAGTTGTATATCAGGATGATGGACAACGGATAATATATTAATGGGGTGGAGTGTTCATAATAAAAATATAAATAAAAAACATTCCTTTTCTACTTTAAATTTAGCACAACTAGTTCCAAGCTTTTATTGATAATTGTACTTTTGCAGAGTCTCCACGCCGATATGACTGAAACGAGGTAAACCTAATGGTGTTTTATTACGTTACTAAGATAGACAATTTTTCTCATTGCATCTCGTTCGCCAGATAAATCATAATTAGATAAATTAGTAAACAAATAATTCACAATCAACGCAATTAACGTACTACATATTACATACAGTCTATGTTTGCGAAATATTACCAATTTGACGATGACAAAGGCGTACGAGGGTTGCACTGAAAATGTCGGGAATAGAGAATACTGTCGCATCTAGACAGTCAATCTTTATTTTAATGCATACTTAATCTCAAACTGACCACGCATATAAATTTTCTTTTGAAAGTAATCATTCTGTAATGCACACGGCTCATAATCCCAAAGTCCTTTTTGTATGGCGATTTTGGAGCCTTAGTGGTTTTGTATGAAATTCGTGGAGTAGCCAACGGAATTGAAGTTTTTTTTACATATATATATATATATATATAATATTTTTTTACTGTTGTCATATGAATATTTAGGAATGTCGAAATCTGCCGATATGCAACTTTTTTGGCAGTCTTTTTAATTAACAGCACAAATGCGATTTTAATTTTTGACGTCGCTTTGGAATGACATGCTTCTTTAAGATCATCTATGGGATAAAATGAAAGTGACTTTCATATTTAATTTTAACCGCAAACGAGCGTACGATGAACTCTAGTTCATAAAAAAATAACAGAAGCCCATTGTAACTTTTATTTGTTCGCTGAGGGCATATTGAAAACCGTTTAAAAATTTGATCGGAAAAATCACTTTGCCAAAAATTCAAATAATGTTCGACATACAATTTTCAAATTGCCAGTAATTCTTAAATACAAATGACAACCAAATGAAATATACCTTAAAAGTTTTATAAAGAGTTACATTTTTATAAATTATATGCCTCTTTCTATTATGTTATTTCTAAGTGTCCCATTCCCGAATATTTCAGTGCGACCCTCGTACCACGACCCTTTTATTGTTTGTGGTCAGTGTCGAATTGAAAATCAGATATGAGTATCATTGTCGGTATTTCCGCTGATATTATTGTTATGTATCCTTTATTCAATTAGGGTTTTAGGTTAGGATTTTACAATGTGAGTATAAAAGTAAAATATAAAACACTTACAAAACATTACAAAAATTAATAAACACATTATAAAAAACCTAACCTAGGGTGGTAGGGTGCCGCCGGCAGCGGGGCAGGGTCCAAGCTGCCGGTGGTCAGGGCCGCAGAGTGAGGAATCGACGTACTATACGCGCCGTGTCCAAAATTACCGCCTTCTGCATCTGACCCTTGATCCAACCACCCAGCGAGAGTCTCTCTAGGTGTTGGTCGAGACTCTTCGCTATGAGACCGTTCGCTGACACGACTATAGGAACAATGATCGTCGAGTCAACATCCCACATGACGGTTATCTCGTGAGCTAAGTCTTTGTTATGTTATTGTTATGTACTAGCGCACGGGTTAACAAATTATACACCTAAACCTTTCTCAAGAATCACTCTATTGATAGGTGAAAAACGCATGAAAATCCGTTCAGTAGTTTTTGAGTTTATCGCGAACATACTTACATACACACAAGACAGACTTAGGCGGGGGACTTTGTTTAATAAGGTGTAGTGAAGTGTTATGTCGCCACATATCTACAGTTGCGTATGGAAACTGTCAGAGTATTAACAATTTGAAAGATACCGGTAGATGATTTACCATGTGATAGCCATTTGTTGGCACTTATTTTAGTATGCAATCAGAGCAAGTAAAATAAACAAATAATAGTCAGACGGTGGCAAGCCAAAGGCATCTGTTACTCGCTTATGGATATTCGTAACTTGACTTATGACTTATGAGTAAATTTAATAATTAAATGAAATAATATAGCAATTGCTCATCTACTTGCAAACACTTCGCCATCTGTCTACCCTATTGAACCACAGTGCCACGTTGCCGTTTTGTACAACATACACCGGGCCACCATGAAATGATCCCTTACAACCGGATTTATAGCATCCCTAGGGCATGCTCCCGGGAATTCCCGGTTCTCATATTCCCGGGAATTCCCGGGAATTTTATGGTATCAAAAGAACCGGTACTGAAGACCCGGTACCGGTACTTCCCGGTTCTCATCATATGACTATTTATTCCCATTTCAATAGTAGTAATGTATTAGTATTTTGGTTCGGGACATTATATAACATTTAATAATGGTGCTATGAAACGGGGGACCCAAATAACCCGATAAATTAACCTAGTAAAGTAGGCATTCGTGAAGGCAGGCCGTGCCGTCATATAGTGCTGAGTGCATCGACTACGCTACGGCCGTGTGGCTCGGCCCAGGCGGAGCCAATGTGTGCCGGTTAACTTCGTAAAATAGGTTGGAACGCCAATTAAGTGTTTGTTTATAATAAAAAAAAGTCATTTATTAATTCTTATGCAATTATTTATATGAAAATAAGCCATTCATAAAGATTGTACGCTAACAGAAACAATTTCTAAAAGTAATCAAAAGATGCCTTGAGAACCGGGAAGAACCGGGAATCCCGGTTCCGGCCATGCCCAGAACCGGGAAATGAAATTCTTGGTACCGGGACCGGTACTGCATGCCCTAAGCATCCCTTTGTCATTCTATTCCAGCGGTTCTCAAACTTTTTTGGCAACGGAACCCTTTTAAAAGCAAAATATTTTACAGAGCCCAAAATTTAAAAAAAATCGTTCGTCAAATTAACTGTGGACCAGAGACATAGGAGAGCTGGTTATTGATTTGTTTTCGCTTTTTCTCGCGGAGCCCCCACAGAGGCTTTGAGGAGCCCTAGGGGCTCCCACTTTGAGAATGGCTGTTCTATTCTATAATACACAAGGTTTTTAATTTAATTCTACTGTTGATCTCAGCAGGAATAACCGGAATAAAAGTTTAAAACGAGACAAAATAAAACACTTGTCTCTCAAGATTGCTTAATAATCACGACTGTTAAGTGGGTGGTGGCATTTCAACCCTCTAATTACCGTCGCTTAAGTGGGCATTGCCACCGATAACCAGTACGGCTTTGTTCTCTGAATATGTAGTTGTTATGGGTCTTGAAGTTAGACTTATAAAAGTTGTGGTTATCTTAAGGCGATGTGTTTGGTACGACAGCTCAGGTGATCCGACTAATTGGGCTTGATTTACCCGGCGGTGTTTCACGAATTTGTTTCTAATTGTTGCCACTGATTGTTACAGTGAAGCTTTTTACTGGAAAAAGATCTCTTTCATTCATAAAGTAATCGATAGAGGATTTTACAATTAATACCTACTGTATTATTCGTTGGCGATATTGCTGTTATAGAAAAATATGAATTACAGGTACTAGGGGGCGGAAGGGAAAAAAACGACGACTTATAAAAGCTACATGAGTGCCAAGTTTCGTGGTTTCTACCGGACAGAATGTATTTAAAGGTAAGAATATTAACTAACAATAAGCTAGCGATAAGTAACAAGGTAAACGTTTACTAGTTAAAATTATAACATTATTGAATCAAACAGTAATCTAACAAGGATATCACGTTTGGAATATGCTAATAAATAAATAACACGCATTCCGACTACAGTTGCCTCCAGAAACTCGCGAACTAAATTGACAGGTCAATGTGCACAAATGATACCACAGTTTGGCCAGTGTTGTTCATATCGATATTTTCAAAAAAGTTTGAATTAGAGAATGTCGGTATTTCCAAAATTGTGCAATTTTATAGTACCTAATAGAGACAAGGATATTGAATAAACATATTGTAATTAAATAAATATTTTATTATATTTATTTTGTTTTATTTGTTAGGAAAACTTACAGCTAGAGTAACAATTAAGTTGTAGGTGATAACATAGAAAAAGTGATTTTGGCTCAAAATACAAAAAAAGCCGGCCCAGACAGGGAAATATTTCGTATAATGTGATTAATTTCTCATTTAATTCGAGTGGTGTGGATGCAAAAATTAAATCGCCTCGGTATCCCTATGGCTTCGATTGTGAAGACCAGTCCCTAAACTGGACGTTTAAGTTGACAATTAGGTCAAGATTTATAGATGGTCAAGCAAATCTTGTCAGTAGACAAAGGCGCGAAATTCAAATTTACTTTGAGACGATATCCCTTCGCGCCTTCATTTTTCAAATTTGCCGCCTTTTTGTACTGACAAGATCTGCTTGACCAAGTATAAATAATTATGGATCAATCTCATCTACCGGCCACATGTATAAAATTAAATCACCAATTTTAGATTTATGGCGACAACCGAGCTCTTGAAATAAAGAACGGCAAGTTGTTGCACACTAACATGACACTGAAATTTGTCAGTTTCTCATCCGCACCTCCTGATTTGATTGGTAACGACACAATCTTACAATCGAATTAACCACTTTTCTCGTCACATTCAAATTAATCGAAATCGTTTGTGACCCCTTTATAATTATGACATGGGTAGTAAGTGCAATATTATACTTATCGATATCATTTTATCGACATATACCCGTGACTATTTTTTCTTTGCTATTCCTGGTATCATTTTATTTGTCAAACTCATGTCAATTTAGTTCGCGAGTTTATGGAGGCGACCTTAGTGACAATTTATGAAGAACTCATGGATTAGCGACTCTTATGTAACGAAGGGAATAATTTTAAAAAGGCATAAATACTTATTAATAACCTTGCTGCTTTACAGTAGGTAGTAGATTGTATGACAATGGACCAAAAAACCCGAAAGGGGGAAAACTGATAGGGAAGGAGAATTGTTTTCACTCCTTCTACGAAGCGCAAATACTTTAATTGAAAATGTAAAGTAATAAAGTCTCTCACCGAGGGTTCAGTACTTTTTAGTAGGTATTTGTTGTTATAGCGGCAACATAAATACATCATCTGTGAAAATTTCAACTGTCTAGCTATCGCGTTTCATGAGATACAGCCTAGTGATAGACAGACGGACCCGTTTTTACCCTTTGGGTGGGTTTGAAAGAGGGAAAACTGTTGGGAAGAAGAATTGTTTTCACTCCTTCTACGAAGCGCAAATACTTTCATCGAAAATCTAAAGTAAAAAATATACCATCGCGTGATAAACCATGGACCTGTTTGTCAGCAAGAAAATTTGCCAAAGCGCCGTAAAAAAGATAATCTAGACTCACCCCCGTACTGACTAGAGAAAGCATAATCCGCTCGTTGAGGGCCAGCGTCTCCCCCTGCTTCATTTTGATGCGTTTCTTATCGAGACACTTCATGGCATACATTTTGCCCGTGTCAGCTTTCCGGCAGCCGTAAACCTGGAACAAGATTCGTATTACGATATGCGGGAAACTTGGATAATGCTTGGTGCATTTGAAAAAGTTTGAAAGGACAATGGCCAAATATGTCGTAAACAACCTTTATTACCATAGAAATAAGGATGTGTCTGAGACTCCAGTCCCGATATTTAGGTTATTTTAACCGTCGCATTTCTTGTTGACTACGATTGCGCGAAACTTGGAGTGGATAACGGTTGATGCACTTGAAAAACATTTGCAAGTTGGACGTGCAAGTAACTGGCTTTATTCTTAAGAGTTGCATGAAAATATGTTTTCTTGAATATATGAAACCCTCAAACGTTGAGGACGAACGAAACCGACTCTTATAAGGGACCAGCCATATCATAAATTGTATGACAAAAACGCAACATTTATAAAGTATGAAAAATATGTCGCCTTTAGGTAGCTTGCTTTGCGTGCCCTGCGCTACGGGCACGCAACAGAAGCGAAATATAAGTTAAAATGTGCCTAATAAAAATCCAAACATTAGGTAAAACTGATGAGTTATGTATCTGGTGCGTTTCGGAATTCGGACACTTCCCTCGTGTATATGCTGCGAAGTTCAGGCGTGATTAGAACCTAAAAGCTGAATAGAAGCATTTTACCGTCCAAGGCTCTTGTATTCCTCATTGGTATCCTAGCTGAGGCGAGCCGGACGCGAAATTAGCGTTTTTGACTCGCTAGTGTTCGGAATACCATCCCTGTACGGACTATACGGAATGTTTAAGTAATGTAGTATGCTCATTGCTAAAAAGGTCGAATTAAGTAGCTACATTACGTACATTCCGTTGGTCACCTTATTAATTATTACAAAGCGTGACCCATTTGCACCACACCATGTTTTCTATAGGTATACTTTGTCTTTTTCGGTTAAAAATGTACTGTTTTGTCAGAGTCTGTAAAGGACTGTCGCTTTAAAGATTTAGCTACATAGATAAATACTTAGGTATCGTTAGAAATCATCCACACATACATAATGACAACTGACAAACTGTAAATTTTTCTTTATAAATGTTAAATTTACAAAGGATGCGTTCAAATCTGGCGATTGCTTCAGTTTACGAAAGGCTCCAAAACTGGTCCTGTTATTTTTTTTCCTACCTACATAGGACATAATAAGTGCAGCACGCAAGCAGAACGCGAGGGATCCGCGAATGCGCTAGCTAGAGCAGCGGCCTACTGACAAACGACAATGTCTGATACGTCAATTTCGTTATTTACAATGTGCTGGCCTCTGGCTGCTAAAACATTGCCTAGCGCTGAGCTAGAGCATTCGCCAGATGTGGACGTACCTAGGGCATTTATGTACTCACCTCTCCGAAACCCCCCCGACCGATGATACGATGTACGCTAAAGTCATTCATTGTAAGCTGAATGTTTAATTCTAAGTTTTTCCATTGGCAAAACCTTGTGTATTTGTCACTGAAATAAATTAGCCATATTAGTTACAATTTGCATGTGGGATAATGGTGGTGGGTAAGTTTGGTACAAACTTCCCTTTGGTCAATGGAACTGGAAATAAGTACTTGACAAATAAAGAAGTTTATATTCGGACATAAAGTGTCAGATCCATGGAACTTCTGGGAAGATCTTAATTATGATGGTGAACAATAGAGAACATTGACCATTAAGGCCACAGCACACCGGCTGCGTGTGGTAGACGTGCCCGAGCGCTAAAATGTTTGAGCCGCGCACGCATACGCCAATTACGTCACGCAAGCGCTGTGCCGTCTCTCAAAAGGATCTATATATTACAAAGTGCACGTGCACGTCTACGCACACGCATTCGTGTGCAAAGGCCTTAAGGCTGCATCCGACTGCGGCGCACTCTATAATGCGCGCGTTATAAAATGCCTGAGTCGATGAGACATTTTCCTGTAGATAGGGTAAGGTAAACGAAGGATGGCATTTTTTTCTCATAAATTGGGAAATGCATACTCGTCGTTGAAACAATGACTATCCATAATTTAATGCTCAGGTGGCTCGTATGCATATAGCGTACGCCGCAGTGTGAACATACCTTTAAAACTAAGTACAATCGCCTGCGCTCGCGGTAAGTATCGCCCTAATGGTGTAACATCTCGAGCGCAGGCGATTGTACCTGCCTACTACAAAATAATAAAGTGCAAAACATTTTATAGTCCAGTATTACTATTGTTATATAAATAATTACCTTTCTAAGAAACTTTTAAATGGCTCCCCTCGTAAATGTTGAAAGATTTCTTCAATATATGGCTAAAACGTTAACACAATATAATTAATACATTTATTCTTCGATATAAAAAAGAATAATACTACAATATTTTTAATATACCTCAAATAGATTCGGTGGTACTTCGTGCTTCATTAAATATTTTTGTACATGCGCTACACATTCTTTTGAATAATCCTGTAACAATGATATAAGTAGGTATCAGTATATTGATAGCGGCGCACAATAGCTAAAAGACAATTAGATAAATCGATATCCATGAATACGTAACTTTCTACTGTTATGGTACAGCTGTGTACAGTGAATCTATGGTGGGCAAAATATTTGTTACAATTACCGGCTAACTTATACCAGTTATACCTATGTTATTATCGTTCTTTGACAGCTATGTTGTTTTTATAAACATAACTTATATAACTGATGGCCTTCCGCGAATTTACCTGCCTCTCTAGTCTCATACTCATTTATTACAAGCTTTTATTTAGTTTCACCTGACCGTTGTCTGTAATCAAATCTTGCAAGTTAAATTTGATCCACTTCCCGGTTTCCGATTGAGCTAAAATTTTGCATGCATGTATAAATCAGATGACAATGCAATATTATGGTATCGAGCTGGTCTGATGATGGAGACAGGAGGTGGCCGTAGGAACTCTGTGATGAAACAACTCAACCTAATTGTGTTAGGGGTTTTTAGAATTGTCTCGATGAGTATTAGTTGTCTGTCGTAAGAAAAGTACAGTCAGCGATAAAAGCTACTACCAAAAATGAAATTTTTGTCAATAACTTATTTATAATATAATTACATATTAACGTCAAAATTGAAATCAAATGAATATATCGCTCGTATGTGCAATTTCGAATTTAGATATTCGCGGTAGACCTCTGTTTTTATTATTAATATGATCTTTGTATAGGTACTTATGACAATCTAGATCTAGGTAATCGTATTTACAGAATTTTAGATGTTTCGAAAATACGTTGTAGCGTACAAAATATCAGTTACTTTGTTTACTTAAGACTTGTTAAAGAAGTTACATTTTAAAAGTAATATTTTGCGGGCGAAGTTGGCACTACAAGAGGCGGTGAATTTGTCATGATTACGTGCAATTGAAGGTTCGAGACTGGGCAGAATGCCAACAGTCCACTGACAAGGCAAACAACCGTTACAGTGAATTATAGCACCACAAGTATATTGTGAACTATTTTTTGGAACCTAAACACCATAAATCCAAAGTGCGGGCAATATGTTGATCAAGATCATTAGCCTAAATTGTATTATCATTGTTTATTATTTATTTTACATTCACTATTATGCAGCCCACGCTTAATAGTAATACTAAAAGTTTCTGGTTTCTGATAAATGAGACGATTTATTTTTTCTAAGTGGCCACTCCAGGAATTTTCAGTATGCCCTAAGTATTTCAGAGGCCTGCTAAGCGGATTCTCTTTTCGTAGCCGTTTTTCGCTATATATATATATATACGGTTTTTCCCTTGCTATCGGCTACGCCCGTAGCGCGTAGCTCGCACTGGCACTGAATGTGTTTTCTTCATCTTTCAATAGCTATAATTATATTATTTATCTATGTAGGCCCGATAAAACATCTGTGTTCGTCAACAAGTCAGGTCATTCTCGTAACATTACTCATATTACAATGCTCAATATGCTCATACCAAGTGAATTGGAAATTTCATCAATGGGTATTAATAATCGTATACATGGGGTGTCTGACCATGGGGCTTTAAATCCAGGGCTTGATTTTACTCGCTAAACTGAGTTACTTTTACTATGGAACCAACCCTAAAATCGGGGAAATTTTTTTGGCGTTTTGGCTGATCAGCCAAAATGTATGAAAAAGTAAATTTTTTTTTCGAGATTTCGGGGTTGGTGCCATAATAAAAGTAGCTCAGTTTAGCGAGTAGAATCGAGCCCTGGATTTAAAGCCCCATGGTCAGACACAGCCTGTATAATGTGTTTTATTGTGAAAGTATGAACCAAACATATTCTAACTAGTAGGTATTGATCTGTTTTGTTAATTAAATTCACCGTTTGAAACATGGTACCCGAATGGTTAGTAGAGCTGGAGCCAAGCCACGATAGCAGCTAGCCTGCGATCATCTCATGTTGTCTGGGGATTATGTTCGTTATTGCAGAGGATTTGCAACCCCGCTCCGTTGCAGGGTTACCGTGCAATTAGTCGACGTTCACTTTTGCTATGTTTTAGGCAAAGTTAGATGTTTCTAATATTACTTATATACATACCTCGTTTTCACGCAAAATATTAGGCACAATGGTTGTCGATTTGCGGAAAATGCCCAGTATAACTAACTACTACTACTTATATGACGATATTACTTATTATTTAATGTGTGTTTAGAACGGCACTTAACATTTAAACTTGTAATATTTAGCCTGGCGAAGAGAAGTTTTTGGCTCATCTTGATTCACTTATACGGCCACTCTATTATAGGGAAAATGTACGAATATATGTATAGAGTCGGCGAGTAATGTAATTTCATTTGAACGTTTGCTAGCCACACTAACAGACACATTTGCAGATCAAGGATACTTACATGTGAGTGTGCTAATAATTCCTTCATTATAAAATTGTCATATATATCTCTCGCGATTCGCCGCCTTTCTTCTGGGCACTCTTGTTTTTCATATAATTTAATCTGCCAACAAATTAAACTATAAATAAAATAAACTTTATACTCGTACACTTTCCATTGGGGTTGTGGAGCTGTGAAATTAAGAGTCCATAATATTAGGCTATAGAACAGTAATCATAGACAAAGTGTAACTTTTGAGTAACTTCAAAATTACCTCTTCATAAAACTTTAAATGTGGCACTGGTTCTTCTGACGTCTGTTCACAGAATTCCTTAAATAATAAATAACCTGAAACAAAAGAGATAAACACCTGTTAAGTATATTTATAAATATTGTGAAATAATTAATTAGATTGGTTGAATTTATTTACAAGTGCTTGTTTACACTGATAATTGGCGGTTGAATGTTAAGTTACGGTTCGTTTACGTCACTATATTATCGATATCATGCGTGTAGTTAGACAGGTCACGTTGAAAATTACAAATTATACACTACTGTGCCAAGTTGTAATGTAGTATTTTCCGTAGAAGTTGCATAATGACACCTTTTTGCGTCTATCCTATTAACAAACTATTGTCCCTAATTTGAATGAAGTAAATATATTTTCGATAACATAGTCTAAAACCTAGTAGGATAAGGCAGGGCTAAAAGGTCCGCGAGTAGAGAGTTCCATTTAGCCTCATCGCGATATAACGACATTTATTTTAAGCTCCCTATTTCCTTTTACAAATCTGATATCATTTAAAACATATTAAAGATGCATACTGCATTTTTTTCAAGATTTCATTTATCTTAGTAACTTTTACTGTAAATTCACTTTAAACAAGATTAGTCCGTCGATTTGCATTTCATAATTTAAAGTCCAGATAGGTCGGACTGAATTATTTTTTCAGCCGCTTTTGCAGCGGACATTTAATTTCAGAAAACAGACCAGCCAGATAGTAGTGGTAATGCTTGCCTTATCGAGTAACAACGATGTTATGTAGGTACCTATAAAGTTTATCGAGATATCCTCAATGTAGGGTTCCGTAGCTGATACTAGGATTTCAATAGGTATAAAGGGTATAAACGATTTTTCGTCTAATAAATCGTGACGTATATATCTGGCACCCCACACTATCAGTTAGATGTGCAAAAAAAACCTTCTTTATACTTTAATACGACGGAGTACCCGAGTTTTTTTTTTACTACTATGTCGATATGAGTATAACTAATTTATAACTGCTACTGCTAAGGGCCTCTCAGCTGAGCCGTTGACAGACGGTCATGGCGAATCTTTAAGGGTACCTAACCTAACATTTTGCAACGGATCCCTAAAAAGGAGATAAAAAGCGTGCAATCTAAGTGCCCGTTTACACATTGATTAATGTTAAGTGCGATTTCATACATTTACCACTTGTGTTTAGTAGCAAATGTATGAACTCGCACATAACACTAATCAATGTAAAAACAGGCCATAACGTAAGTGGTAAACATTATTTCCGGGTTTCTATTGCATTATTAAGCCCAGGCCCAGTAGTTACTAACTTTCATTTTGTTAAGGTTTGTGTATACATTAGGGTGGTTCACGTTTGTATGGGAAAAATTCAAACTCCAGCTAGAAAAAGCGGCACCCTCTCATTTTATTACAATTATTACACGTGTTCTGTTGACTAAATATGCCAAGTTTTGTAATCTTATCTCAACTACAAGGGGATGCTCAAACACTTTGAAATTTTTCAAAGTTGTATGAAATACAAAAGAAACAAGTTATTATTTTTTTCAGTTTTATGTAAGTAGTAGTTTTCACATTATTTGAAAGTGTGATTTAAAAGTTATTTGATGAAAAACTATTTTTATTTCTATTTTTTATGATTTTTTAGGTGAAATTCTAAAAATCTTACTTTTCGAAAAATTATAAAAAATAGAAATAAAACTGTTTTTCTACTTAAAAACTTATACATCACATGTGCAAATAATGTGAAAACAGATACTTAAATAAAAATCTGAATAATAAATACTTCTGTTTTTTGGTTTTCATACAACATACAAAATTTTCAAAGTGGTTGAGCACCCCCTTGTAGTTGAGATAAAATTACGAAACTTGGTGTATTTTATCAGCATAATAAGTGTAACAAAATAAGGGGATGGCCCGTCGGAAAATAAAAAAAAATGTTTTTTGAACCACCCTAGTATACATAATAAGACTTGTTTAATCACATACGTTTTAGATAATACAGGAGCGAGACAAATTGTCAAGTTTAGCTCTGGAGAGTTCTTTGGTTACAAGTAAAAAAATCAGATCTGCTATTTTGACTGCTGGAGGTACCTAGTCGTTAGCGTCAGCGCTGTATCAGTGCATTCCAACCAGCTCACCAGAGGCTGAAGCTGCTTGACAAGATAAAGAAGACTAACAATTCTCAGAAGTGTGAGAGATGAGGAACTTTTATAATATGAGAAACTGTAAATAATGAAGAATAGAACTGGATTAACCTGAAAGAAGTAGAGGAAGAAGGAAGCTTGCCTGGATGGAGAATATTAAAGGCTGGACTCATATTAATGACGCTGCCAACCTGAGCAGAACGGCACATCCGATGAGGACATGGCCGGCGTCCGATGAGGACATGGCACAACAAGAAGACGAAAAACTGTAGGCGTTTAGTATGACGCTATTACTAAACACATTAAACTCATCAAATCACTAGTTTACTTTATAGTTAAAATTAGCCTCAGTTTTATTTTTATCCAAGTGTGAAATAAATCTCTTCTCAAGTACCGGCGCGCCCAATACGCCCGCCATTCATGCCGTGTCGACCTCCAGATGTCTATGCCGGCATTATTCAAATACATCACCTATTTTCATATGCCCACGTTGCTTTTGCCAGTGCGATTATATCAATTACTCTGTTTATTAGATCGCTACACAAATAAATCTCGAATAGATTACCGGCATTTCATAAATAGACGGGTGTAGTGGGTGAACGGTCGTTTATAGCATTTAGCGCTTCTTAATTGGTGCAATCTTAAAACATGCTGTAAAATCCGACAACACTAGTTCACTTTATGGCACAAACAAACTCGAATTCACTTTTACATAGTAAGATATCAGTCTAGTTGTGGTTGTGTTCTGAACTCGAGTAAAGCGAGCAACAGAAATATAAATTGAATTGAAATTAGGTAATGCAAAATGTAATTCAAGACCAAACAAAGTTGAAAATGTTGCCACTTTTTTAATAAATAAAAGTACTTTTTTGAATCGTAGCAGTATAAAATTACTAATAAATAAATTATCTTAGCCTGATTATTTATCAAAATGAATTTACTATTTAACAAACAAATTGTTGCAGTGGCAACATTGTCTTACTTTTTTTGGTCTTGAATTACGTTTTGCACTTTAGATTACCTAGTAACTAATACCTTTAAACGAGCAATTCTTGTTTATTTATATGTATATATATTTCAGGGATCTCGAAAACGGCTCTTAACGATTTCGATGGAATTTGCTATATGGGGGTTTTCAGGGGCGATAAACCGATCTACTCGTAGCTAGGTCTTATCTCTGGGAAAACGCGCATTTTTCATATTTTGTATGTTTTCCGAGCAAAGCTCGGTCTCCCAGATATTTATTTTATTAAATAGTTACTTAAGAAAGCAACCAATGAACAGTTAAGTAGTCAAGTCCTCAAGCCTTTGTAGATTCCAAAGCATCTGAGCAAGGTAAGTACTGGTTGCCCTAGTTAAGCAGCCCCGGCAATGTCCAGCGCCGATAAAGTTATTTACTGCAAGTCGGAGTGGGGCCGCCGTAAATTGCATTTGTAACTCGTCTCGGTCCACTGCAATATCGCGCACAGACGCTGACTAGGGTTGTTTTTGTAACTATCTAGATCACTCTTAAGGGGGCCACAGATTACCAGTTCGCCGGACGATATCAGCCTGTCAGTTGTTCGGAGCTGTCAAATTTAACTGACAGGCTGATATCGTCCGGCGACCTGCGGGCGCAGCACGGTTCCATTTTTATCGACTATCACTATGCGTGTCCCTTTCGCACTAACATACTTGTTAGAACGTGACAGGCATGGTGACAAGGGATAAAAACGCGACCGTGCTACGCCGCCTGGTAATCAGTGGGCCCCTTTAAGTCCGTGGACCCGTGAGGTTGTTTCCACGAGTCTGTTATAATAAAAAAATAGCTAAACGTGCGAGTTAATTCTTCTCGTTGTCTACAATCCTGCACTAAGTACAAGTTTTCTGATTGACCCAATGGTTGACTGGTAGAGAATGCCTTAAGGCATTAAGTCCGCCATTTGTACATTTTGTTATCGTGCAATAAAGTTTAAATAAATAAATAAATAAATAATATTGTACTTACATGGAAATGTCAAATCTGAGTTTTCCACATGGAAAGTCCGGGAACCGTATTTCCAACATAATTTCCCAACAAACACGTATGTTACAATAAATATAAATAATATATACAATATAAAGTAGAGTACATTTTCAATAACACCTTATATGTAGTTACCGAGATACAGCTGTTCAAAGCTGCTAGTATTTCTTGAATACTTTGAAGGGCCATTATAATATGAAATTAGATTGACAAAAATATGTATACCAGAATTATTGACTAAACAAATTATAAATATCTTACAAAGGATAACCATTAATTCGAAAAGTCGTTTAATCCACTTTAATCATAGTCGGGATAAGATATACAGAGTAGCCAATAAATGCTGGTCGTTTCTACTTATTTTTAACCTTTTGAGATTATTTTCATACTATCAAATTAGGTACTTATATTAAAGTTTCTCGAGGCACAGAATAAGTAAGTACTAATACCGTACAGAAAGGAAACTTCCTACAAAACCGAAGTTTGACAGCGGTTCCACATGCTGTCCCTTTCTAATATATGGCACTACTAGAAAATTACCGAGAGACTCAAAACATTTTAAAACATGATTAACTCGCCAGTCACATATTTTTAGTCTACTATCAATTGATCGTCAACAGGAGCAACAGCAATAACTGCAGCCAATGTAAAGGGGCCCACTGATTACCAGTTCGCCGGACGATATCAGCCTGTCAGTTAAACCCAAAAGGACCCCGCAGCAAACATAGGGAAAAAGTGGTTTCAGTTAAATCTCACGAAATTTTAGTATGATGGTAATTTGGCTCTCCTGATTATTTTTTTGTATGGGCACAACTTTCTCAGAAGTCTACTTTCAGAAATAATCAATGTAATTGTTTTATACAAAATATGTGTTTGTTAACCATTTTTACGTAATTCCTCCTCTTGACAGTTGGTGGCTGCAACTTATAACGTCAGTAACTGTCAGTGCGTGTCATAACAATATATCGATTTTAGAAATCATGTCGCGTAAATAGAAAATTATATACTTGATTATTTCTAAATGTATACTTCTGAGAGTTGTGCCCATACAAAAAAATAATCAGGTGAGCCAAATTAACATCATACCAAAATTTCGTGAGATTTAACTGAAACCACTTTTCCCTATGTTTGCTGCGGGGTCCTTTGACCGAAATGACAGGCTGATATCGTCCGGCGAACTGGTAATCTGTGGGCCCCTTAACGAATGCGAGTGTGAAACAGCACGGCTTTTCCCTAGCACTATATTATTGTCCACTATTGTATTTCTAATACCAACACACACTGTTTACACGCGAAGCACGCTAAGCTAGTTTACCCATGAATATTGCGTGTCACAATGACTAGCAAACCGATCTCTGTTTGGCCTAGGTAATAACATGTTTGCCGTTGCTGACCTAGCGTACTGATAAACAAGCTTATACAACAATTTCCTCGTTCACAATGAATGCGGGAACTAGAATAATTCATTAGGTACTGTCGGGCTCATAGTCTCGTACTGGTACTTTAGTATCTTGTCATTATAAACTGAAATGTATGTCATATAGTAAAAACCGGTCAATCGCGAGTCGGACTCGCGCACGAAGTGTTTCGTACCATTACGCAAAAAACGGCAAAAAAATCACTATTTTATATACATATTATATCCTGTTTTTAGTATTTGTTGTTATAGCGGCAACAGAAATACGTCATCTGTAAAAATTTCAACTGCCTAGCTATCACGATTCATGAGATACAGCCTGGTGACAGCCAGACAGAGAGACGGACAGCGCAGCGGAGTCTTATTAATAGGGTCCCGTTTTTACCCTTTGGGTACGGAACCCTAAAAACTAGCTGTGCCCGTGGCAGCGTCCATGGAATTTTTTTGCGTAATGGTACGGAACCCTTCGTGCGCGAGTCCGACTCGCACTTGGCCGGTTTGAAATAATTTTACTTTGTGATGTACGTGTCCCGCAGACAAGACGAGTAGCGACAAGAGGCGAGCAAAGGCAATCAAATCAAGCCACTGCTCAAAATTGCTCTACGCCACCATGTGCACTTCAGTTTCGTATTGTGGATGTTGTAGTGATGTGCAGTGAAATTTCGTACACTACCTCGGAACCGGAATATATATATATATAATATTTTTAATTATCTTATGGTCTTTACGTGGGACTGAATTATGTATTTAGGTAACAACTTCGTATTATTAGATTGCCCCATTAAAAATGAAATAATAAACCATAGAACGAGAAAAACGTGATAATACCGGTATTTTTTGTATGAAGAAAAAACCGGTTCCGAGCCTTGCTAAGGGGTATTGAAAATGGCGATATAAAATATATTCCAGCATAAACAAAAATAGAGAAGAGAACAAAATTAAACATAATTTATAACAGAATAGATGTGTAAATTTCTTGTAATGGACCATAGCGTCGATTTTGAAAGTAACAAAATGTGCATTCAAAGAATACAAGTAATACAACTCACTACAGCCAGTCGAGATTCGAACCTAGTCAACTGCGCGTGGCCACGGAACCCTAGAAATTGTTAATACGCGAAACAGCTATAAAATACCAGTAAAATACACAGACTGTGATCCATTTTTAGGCAAATAATTCCACTGTAATTTAAAATGATGAATATCAAAAATTCCCTAATATTTCCTAATTCAGAAATATTCTTTGAAACGACACATCACTAATATCACTATGGGTACACTTAAGGCTGTACCTACAGTTTATCCTCAAGAGAAATCAAGATACGTGGTCGCAGTCCGCCTCGTTTAATGCCATTCGACAACAATATGTATCAGGAACTGAAACGTTCGATTAATAAGGCAATGAAGCTATCCTTTGCGATACAGAGTGAACAATCAAAAATGTCACTTTTACTAATTTGATACACATATTCATTCACATTTAGAGACTGGTCTATCGCGAATTTATTTTATTGCCTTTATTTACCGAAGTTTCGACACAGGTTTCACTGGTCGTGGTCGCGGCTAACTGATGTCCCAGCAAAATGTCAAAACAGAGATTTGTGAATCTACCCGACGAAAAGTGAATTTTTGATAGTTTATAAAGTAACTAAACTAAGGCAACAATTTTGATGAAGAAAATCATTTTTTTAACCTGAAATAAATGGAGTTCTTGGGTTGGGTATTTCATAAAGAGCAAATGTACATCTAATCTTATATTTCATCAAAGGAAAGTGCCACATTTTGTTTGCAAATCAAAACCCAAGAACAATAACCAGCCTTGCAAGATTACAATGTTCGAATGTTGTTTTTGTTATTTTAACTTGAGTATTTCTATTCTCGACAGGCGTTGGTTTCTAAATTGATTAGTTATTACCATCGTACTTCTTTTAGTTAAGCTTTGATTTTCCCTCAATGACATATTTGCATAGCTTACCCTGTATAGCGCGAGCGAAACACTCAATTGATGCATACTATTAGAGTGCAGTCTGAGAGCAGAGTGAATTGCATTGGAACAAATTAGTGATGACACTGTATTTGATGGAACTGGTAACTCGAAGTATATAGTACAGTGATATTATTTAGTGTGTATCTAATTATTTCACACATTTAACAAAGCAAAGGATTCTAACCCCGTATGTTATGGAGCCCGGAACTGAAAACGGTAAATTAGCGAATAAGTAAAACAACTATCAATCCACTTTTTTGTTAATACACTCAAGAGCTATGAAAACGGTTGATTTTGTAAGTGTGAAATGAACCTTTTTGCATAGCTCCTAAAACGGGGACCTACAGCGCGGTAATTGTATTCCAGCGAAACGATCACAAGAAAGGTGAAATATTAAAACTTGCAAATGACTTACTATTAGCATGCAGCAATTTATTTTAATATATGTTAATAAACATGGTGTGTTTTGGCGTATAGTAAGCCCTAAGTGTGTAGAGTTAGTTAAACTCCCAACCGCAATCTCAGTAAACAGTATCAGAGAAAACCGAGTTTGGTTGAGAAGAAAATTATCCTTAGCGACATGAGCTAACTTCATTGGAGGGAGGGATTTGTCACCGATAAAGAAGGGCGTATGTGTAGAAAAGAGTTGAGGGCGGTTACGCTGTTTTGGAGTGGATTGGTAAAGCAATTGTACGCAGGGCGGCAATAAGCTGAGCGCGGGTGCGCAAACGACACGGTCTGGGACATTATTACAATCGCTTCGACAGACGAGTCTAACGCTCAGTATAACCAGTTAGTGTAAGTCTCCGATTAGGTGTAGTTCTTAGGTGAGGGTTACACTGGTTTCCGTACATCGATCGGTAAGTAAGACGAATACACGGTCTGCTTTGGCCTTGCTTACGTTTAATCTTGTTTACGATACAAATCCCTACAAGAAAGTATACGAAAGCGACCGTGAATATAAACTTCTCTCGAGATCAATCTCGTAATCCGAACGCATGAGTCTAGGGTTTAGCCGTAGCTCAGCTGGCTTACGGAGGCATCTTAGCGTAGCGTGTTCGCGTATTACAAAATGTCCGCTGTGTTTACGAATATTACTTTCTTCTTAGTCGTTACTCTTCGTAGCTGAAGGAAGTGACCGTTGTGGGATGTTTCTTAACAGAAAGCTACTTTCTTCAGCTTTATGCAAAGGAGCAGAGACAGATAAGTCCATAAAAGCTTTCATACGGCCAGGCAAAACTTACTACATACGTACATATCTGTATTAATCATGAATGTATTTACACCTGTCGTCGGTGATTCGAAAAAAAACCTGCAAATAAAAAAGTATTTGACGAGTTGAATGTAAGAACTTCGCTCGCTAGTTCAATTAGATTATTTGAATATGTCTTAAAGATTGTAGGTAATATATCGGGCATCGTTATCATTTTGGCATTCAATTTCCGCCACATCTCTACTGAATAACAGACAGTATGCAGTTCTTCGATATCCATTAACCTGATGGTTTTATCATACAGGATGGTGCTAATTTATGAGACCATTTCTGCATCGACCAAGCGGTGGGAAGTAGTTAGTAAAATATTAAACATTACTTACCTACAGACCAGTAAAGGTCAAGGGAAGCATATACATACATACATCATGATAGTGTCGGGCCCGTATAACGTGTACTTGTGTAGCAATTTCAATAAAACAAATTCTAAGTTCAAACGTACGTTCGACAAACAATCTTTTCGGAGCGTGGCTATCTCCATTGAATCACTGCTTTGTAATTGCCAATACAAAAGTGGACGAGTTTAGTCTACGTTGTTGAAAAGCTCAGACGTAAATCGTTCAAGATGAAAAGAGCGAGTCAAAGGGCCCTCCTGTTTACACAGACTCCGTACGAGCTAGGATGTTGTTCGTATCGCTTTATCGTATCGCCTCAGGAAAACCAGGAAAGTGACTACGCAATGTATCTAGCTCGGTTCTAGCATGGAAGGGATTCCATGGCAGTGGGGGTGGATTAATTGTGTGCAGGGAGATGATAGAAACACTATGTTTTACGATCGGTCACTGATTTAACGTCAAGAATGTCAAGACGTGGAAAACAATCAGTTCACAATCCTACAAAAAAGATTCATAGTACTTACTTTATAGAATAGGTACCTAATCATAATCAAGTAACTTTTTTTCAGAACGGGCTAAATAAATGAAAGGTTTTCATACCTCTTCGATGGCCACCTTTATTTGTGATGGCCTCGAGAACTCTAACGACAGCACAATTGGAGATCACACTTACGAGTCGCCATGAAAGCCGATGAATGGCGCCTGACCTTCTGGTTGGCTTGAGGCAATCAGTTCGGTAAGCATTAGCAATCATAGCTCTGGGGCACCAGCTATCGCAATCGACGATGGATCAATGATTGTTGGTTTTGGAACGAAGTTCCTTATGAGACTGTTGTCGGATGGGGGCTAGGTGAAAAAAAGTGTAAGAATTTGCCGTCGCAACCCATACGATTCAGAAAGAAGGAGAAAGAGGATGACGGACACGGACACGAAGAACATCAACATAACAATAAGCATGAGCAGGAATGTCACCAGCCTTTCTTAACTTCGTTTCAACTTTGTGTTCCATGACACTCACCATTTTATTGCCCTCAGTGGCCTCAGTATACATGCTTGTTTGTACATATTTACGGCACTGTAATTGGGGATTTTACAGTCGAATTTACAAGCCGTTTCGTTTAGATAATGAAAATATTATAGAAAATAGTATTTTCCGTCCGTTGACCTTTTCACAGACATCACTCTATAATTGAAGTTAGATAACTAAACCGGAGCTTGATATTTCACGTAACATTATGACTTCACAACAATTTATTGAATACGTTTATTGACTTTACGAATACGTCAATTCAATACGTTCATATAGGTCATAGTTCGCAAGTTACCGTACTTGTAAAGAGTGCAAAGACTACCTATTTAAAAATCTCTGACCCCACCCTTTCGACGAACTGAATAAAGTTGACTCATTCACCTTTACTTTAGAGAAGATACCGGCTGTAAACGAACGCTGAATCTCTTTAGATTTATTTAGGTTAATCATGTAATTTATCAAATTTTATCTGTTTTAATCGATTTAGTGTTGAATTAGGTATATGATGACAAATTTGATGCTTAATAGCCGCAGCGCAGCGGTTAAAGGTCGAACGACACCAGAGGCGTAATGCATCAGCACGGCTTCACGCCTGTGCACACCGGCTTGCGTGTGCGTGATGTGCACGTGCGCTAAAATGTTGGAGCCACACACGAACATGTCACGCAAGCGGTGTGCCGTCTCCTATGGGTCTGTAGGTATTAGTATACATACAACGTATTAGTATACATTTTATATTTAGTTTTAAGTTGTGTTTTGTGTTAATAGCATAATTTTAATGTACTTACGTGTTTTTGTAAATGGTTTTATATTTTGATTAATAAAAGTTATAATAGAATACACACAACGCACATTGACGTATAATATCTGAGGACGGGCTAATGGGGCACTAAAAATGGTACTAGTTCAGCGGTGTTACTCACGAATTCCAGCCAATCGTGCAGTCTAACGCAACTAGTTGCGACCAATAGTCAGCGTATTGCGGACTCGTCAACCAATCGCGCGCGTGATGCGAACTCAACAACCAATCGCGTTGTAGCGGCTTCACACCGCTGTACTGGCCCCTGTCATGCCTCATTATTATTGCCCGTAAAGCCAGTCCCTAGATATCTATGTCGATGACAACGCAACACACGCACATACACGTCACGCACACGCAGCCGGTGTGCACACGCCTTTAAACTTGCATGCATCACATGACAACCTATGCCTGCAATACGACTTGCAGTTAAAAACGACATAGATGTTCGAGACATGTTCGCTTTTCGGATAGTATGTATTTAAGTTAAGTTTAGTATTTAGTGCATAGCATAATATGTATGTTTGTGAAGATGAGCGCGATCTCGCCAACAAACTGCAATTGCAGTTTGGCGAGGAATATAATGTTTATAAAAGTGTTGTGTACTTTATGATAAATAAATTAAAAAAAAAAGATGAAAGCGCAACAGTGCCGTAGACATATTAGGTAGCTAAAGTTCGCTACATTCCGATCAAAGCGAATGTAACAAGAATGTATCGTCGGTAAGTACGAACCTACCCTACTAAGTAGCAAAATGTCACAGAGGGCATTAAGGAGCTTCCTTCCCGCTCGGGCGACATCCATTAGATGACTGCTTGGCTATTATTACACATCGCTAGTCAAATAATTGCCTCATCCAATATAATAGTGATCTCTTGTTACGCAAAATTGTTAAGGGTATAAAGGTCTCCGTTATACTGGTTTCCGTAGAGCGACTGCTTGGTCGGCAAGTAACAAGAATTTAGAGACTGTTATTAATGTACAGGCCAAAGATATTTCAACGAAATCCAGTATAAAAGTGACCTCTGAAACTGTAACGACTATACGTAAATAAGAGTTACATTTATATTGGTACGCCTGGAGCTAATGTTTAGTTACGGGAATATAGAGCATGAAGACCATCCATTAAGACCATCCAAAATAATACCTAACTATCTATACGTACACTAACGAGGCAAACGATTGAACGGTAAGTACGGGTTCCATTTACTGTACGTGAATTTAATTGAATATTTTTTATTTTAATAAAACGCGATTCGTAACCCGTTTTTCATTAAAAACGACGTATGAAACATAAACGATTTGATCTTACTCTTTGACCTATATTCTGATACTGGACTCCGCCATCCGTCCCCCGAATCCTAAGAGAATTTAATAAACGGAGTCGCCTTTAAGAGCTTACCCCGCTGCCGAAAACCTTGCACATTGTGCAATTTTTGTATGGACTGATGTTTATCTGACATGGCTATTTGTATTACGTTACCATACATTTGACCCCTCCCACGCAGAAATCGGCAGACTATTTTGTACAGAAAATGACAGCCAAGGCGTCTCCAGTTACTCAATGCTCTAAGGCCGAATCAGACGTAACGTAGCGCAACACTTAAAATATCAAAAAGAGCCAACAGGAGTGGTCATTTCTCCATACAAACGTAGTCCTCGTTTTCCTCCGTGGTTTTTGAAGCTAGAGCAATGATTTTTTCAACACAAATTAATATTGTCAATATCTGTGTCGGACCGTTTTGCTTTTTTTGATATTTTTGTTTTTTAAGGCGCTAGAGCCCTTCAAAAATGGCCAAAATGGCCTAATTGACTATGCCGCAATGAGAGGCGTGGTATTCAAAACTGATATCAATTAGCCAAAAAAGCAAAACGGTCCGACACAGATAATTTCATAATCATTTAGATTTCCAAATTTGGTTACGATTGGTTAAGTTTTGGAGGAGGAAAAAGAGGACTACGAAACCTCGATTTTTGTCATTTTTACGCAGGATTTTTCGCCTCAGCTGCAGTTGTCCCTATCGCACTAATTTTAGGGGCGGAGTCAAGTTTCTAAATACGTACACAGCCAGAAAAGTGATGGGCAATAGTCGACATTTAATGTCGATAATCTAGTGATGTAATAGCTCAATAGTGGGACCGGATTTTTGCACTAAAAGTTTTGATAATTCTAAAGTTGAAAAAGTGATACTTATCTGATATGGGACATATTTTTAAGCATATTTGCAATATATGATGAAAAGTTAGAACGAGCGTTAGATATAAATTAGGTATTTATATATTTTTAGTAATGATTTTTTAATATTGAATTAAAGTGCAATGTTTAAGTTCCATTGTTTATAATATGTATGACGCTTTATAATGTAAAATTATTAGAAATTTTTTTAACGTGCATCTTTGTCAAACTACAATTAGCTAATTATTTTGTCGATATTGAATTAAAGTTTAAATATTCCCCAACAACATATCTAAATTTTTAAGTTAATAGGCAAGCTAAAAAGCTAGAAGAATAAGATATATGCTTTAGAATTAATATACGTTTTTTGTTCTATAAGATCTAATATTGAATTAGAGTTAGTAAAAATAAGTCTATTACTATAAAATAATATACGCAGCCATATTATGGAAAATAAGAAATTTCTGTGTGTAGCTTGCATTGTAATAGTAAAATCTAGTTAAAAAGGCGCGAAATTCATACATACGCCGCGCTGGTCCGTCAGTCGCCGGCGCGGCGCTCGAGAGCCTATCATAGCCTACCTATACCTCGCCCCTCGCCCCACCTCCCGCTCAGTAACACTGTCTGTCTTTTCTTATCATTCATTTGTTTGTTTACCGTGCACATACATAAATTAGATGCGAACATTACGTGAAATTAAAATATCTTATTACGTAAAAATACCTACAGCTGGTCAATCAGATCTTGTCAGTAGAAAGAGGCGGCAAATTTGAAAAATGTATTCGCGGAGGGATATCGTCCCATAGAAAATTTGAATTTCGCGCCTTTTTTTAGTGACAAGATTTGCTTGACGAGCTATATTTCATTATCTTGACTAATATTGTAATAAAAATGTACAAGATATTCACAACTATTTTTTACTATACATAGTTTGTCAAAGGACTGTCTCATTTCAAACATAGACAGAGAGAATCATCATACTATCTTTGACTTACACTAGTACTAGCACCCAAAAGAAAAGGATGAATATAGTTTTTTGTTTTTATTTACTGACAAATTGGTTTGACCAATCCTATTTCTGGTTCCTATTGTCATGTCCTGTCCTATTCAACGTCAATATCATAATACGTATATTATAAACCAACTGCTCAATATTACACGGTATACATCCTGAATATACAATAAGGTAAGTGGCCTCACTTACCTAATTGTATAGATTAGATTAGATTAGATTTAGATTAGATTTATTTATTTCACAACATATGATTACAGTACAAATTACATTAATGTCAATTTATAAGAATCTATATTGTGAAAAGAATCTATATATTCCGTGTGGGCCGTATATGCCTATATACAGCCCACCTTAAATTAAAATGGTTTTTTTAATGAACAGGATATGAAGTATGAAAAACTCACTCAAATAGGTTTCTCATTTATTTAAGTTTCTTCATTATACCAAAATAGTTATAAAAATATTACGATACTCTTGGAAAATATACCTTTTATAAAAGTCCTATTATGGGCCTTATTGAATACTAGCAGTGTATTACTTAATCCCGCAAAAAATAATCATTTTGACAGTAGGTAATAACAGATTTTATTGTTTTTAACTTAAGAGTTATACATATACAAATAACAATATTTGATACTTCATATCGGGAGAATTTATTTATAATAAGTGAAAATAATTATTTTGGGCCTTAATAACTAAAGATATAAAAAAATTCTAGTTTTCGCGTAAATAGTAGGTAACTAAACATAAATCTTTACTAGTTACAGCAGTATCATCTTTTAACATCTGGGGGCACGGAAGTGCCCCCGCCAAGACGAGCAAAGCGCAAGGGCACTATCTACCTTTTCTCGAAGCGCTTCGTCGTTTTTTGGAACCCTCATAACTTGGGGTTATATTATACCAGATAAACAAAGTTCTCGGACTTATTAAGCATATCAATTGCATAGCTCTTATACTTTAGATTTTATTCATATATCTAAAAACTTCGATTTCGTCACTGACTCACTCACTTGATGATCATCAATACCGGGTACTTCCTGAAGTCCTCTAAAAAGCTGAAATTTGGTATGTAAGATAGTTTTAGTACACAAACAACAAATAAATTCAAAAACTTGAAATTTTTTATCCCTAAGGGGATGAAGAGGGGGTTTAATTTTGTATGGGGAATCAATAATCGCTGAACCGATTTAGTTGAAATTTGGTATGTAGATAGGTATTGTTATGGGGAAGGATATAGAATAGATTTCAACCTCAAAGTTTACCCTTACGGGGTGAAGGCAGATTTCAACCCCAAAGTTTACCCTTACGGAGTGAAGGGTTTATATGGGGAATCAGTAAGAAGTACATTGTGTAACAGATGCCCCCAGATACTTATTTCAGGATTTTTAATAGTAAATCACCCCAACCCTTTGAATTAGGGGATGGAAGATTGTCATAAGCAACTTACAAAAAGAAGTGAAATCCCACCAAAAACATTTTGATGTAAAATGTTGCCCAAACGAAACCTTAAGGCTCGCACTGTCAAAAAGTTATCAGATCTCTTGCCAAGCTTCTAACTCTACAAGCCCTCTAACTTTACTAGCTCTACACCAAAAGTATGTGGCTTGGCCGTTTCGTTTCTACAAGAACTATTGTATGTAAGTATAATACAAAAACCGCCCAAATGCGAGTCGGACTCGCGTTCCACGGGTTCCGTACATTACACAATTTTTAAGAATATATTTTTTTTAGAGAAAAGTGAGTAAAATGTCTTTAAAAAAACCCGTAGGGATCGGAAAACTAGGTACTTAAGTCCGACTCACGCTTGACTGCACATTTCTAATAGGTTTTCCTGTCATCTATAGGAAAAGAGCTAATATGTGTATTTTTTTCATAATTTTAGACCCAGTAGTTTCGGAGATAAGGGGGGGGGGGGATGGTCATTTTTTGTATTTTCTTAAATAACTTCTAAACTGTTTATTTTAAAATTATGAAAAAATATATCTGAGATTCTCACAATGAGCCCCTTCATTTGATAGTTTTTTTTTCTTCTATTTATCATTCATCTCAAAAGTGACCCCTTTATTTGAATTTCTGTTATTTACTTTACATGTATGTCCTTGGGTTATAGACTTACATGTGTATACCAAATTTCAACTTATTGGTGCAGTAGTTTCGGAGCAAATAGGCTGTGACAGACGGACAGCCAGACACACGAGTGATCCTATAAGGGTTCAGTATTTTTCCTTTTGAGGTACGGAACCCTAAAAATAATGATTTAATAAATTTTTCACCTTATGCCCATGTGGGGGTAGCGAAACAGCCAAGCCACATATTTTGACTAAGGTGTAGAGTTAGTGAAGTTAGGGCTTGTAAAGTTTGAAGCTTGGCTCGGCAAGAGATCTGACAACTTTTTGACAGTGCGAGTCTTATGGTTTCGTCTTAGCAACAATTTATATGAAAATGTGTTTGGTGGGATAATTTTTTACAGTATAAATATTTATTCGTAACAGTAAGTATTATCTTTTAACACAATTTTTACAGTACATCTGGCCCCAATTTCACATCGGTGACAGGTGCGGCGAATTGTAAAATCACTGTTGCTGACGTCACAGGCATCCATGGGCTACGATTACCACTTACCATCGGGCGGGCCGTATTCCTGTTTGCCACCATCATTGTATTATTTAAAAAAAACTTTATTATCTATACATATAATAAAGCTAAAGACGGTCGAAAGTCTGTACATGGAAGATATTTGAAAAAAAGTTGGCTGGGGATACTTAGAATCGATAATAGAACACGTTCCAAAAGTTTTTAGAATTTTTGTCTGTTTGTCTGTTTATCTGTTTGTCTGTTTATTTGAACGCGCATCACGTAAAAACGGCTGAACGGATTTTGATGAAAACTTCACTAATCTGTCGAGAAATTTCCCGGCCAGGTTATAGGCTATAAAAATTAAACCCCTAAAAGGGGGGGGGGGGTAGCCACAACACTCGATTGACTTAAGCTTGCCCCTGAATCTTATGGCGCTACTTAGGAAGGAGGGGCAATTCAAAAAACGACCGTAAATTAATTGCCCCTCATTGCACAGTGCCATCTTTTGGGGAACGAGTTTACATAATTACGTAGTGGTAAAATAAACACACATATCAACACGCGTATAATTGCATAAGTAATTATTTAAAATTATAAAAAATAAAAATAAAAAATAAAATAAATTGATTTTATTTCAGGCAAGCACCCATATAAAAAACACACAAAAATTACCTATAAAATTTAAAATGACAAAAGTGTAAAAGAAAAAAAAAGTTAAAGTTAAAAGTACAAAATCTGTTAAAACCAAAATTTAAAAATTACAATTTAAAATAAAATAAAATACAACTATTTCCGGTTCGCATCTTGATGCAGAGACAGCCAAAACCTACATATTGGACTGTTCAGATCCTCTCTAATTATGGCAAGGATACAGTTCTCAGAGCTGCGCAGCCTACTCCAAAAGGACGCCACTCTGGACCGAATTACGGCAAAGAAATCGGGGACACGAGCCTCCGCAAACATACTCGACGCACTACACCACCTTGGCAACTTCATCAGGATTCTGAAGGCGTCGTTATATTGAACCCTTAAGGTGTTAATTGCTTTCCTGGTGAAGTTGGTCCAAAGTTGCCCCGTGTAAAAGCTTTGACAGTATGCTCTAAAGAGCGTCACTTTGACCTCGTCGGAGCATCCGCCAAACCTGCGCGCGAACATGTTGCACCACACTGATAAGGCTCTTCTCTCTCGCTCGATGTCTTTGTCGTCCTTCAGGTTTTCGGTTAGGATATGTCCGAGGTATTTAAACTGCTGCACCCTTCGAACAGGTAATCCGTTTAAAAATACGTCAAGTATCCTCTCCGGACCCTTTCCCGCCTTAAATACAAGGTATTCAGTTTTAGTACTGTTATATTTCATTCCGTGAGAAATCGCATATTTCTCACAGTAATGAAGCAACCTCCTGAGGCCCTCAGCCGAGGGGCTGAGGAGCACCATGTCATCCGCATAGCTTAAACTATTAACGCAGACGCCACCTATGTGACATCCGACTCTGGTGCTCCTCAGCCCCACAATCAGGTCATTCACGTAAAGGTTGAAAAGGTCCGGAGAGGTTATTCCCCCCTGGCGAACACCGCATTCTAACCTATACTCGTTAGAAGTCGCTTCGCCCCATTTTACATAGTTCGTTTGGTTCTCGTACCAGTATCTCAACAGATTGGTGACCTCTGTAGGAACTGTAGTGTTCCTAAGCTTACTCCACAGTAAGTTATAATTGACCAAATCAAAAGCCTTACTAAGGTCGAGAAAACATGCGTACACTGATGTTTCTCGTGTAGTGTAGTAGTTGACCGTGTGCTTTAGGCTCATGATGGCTGAATCCGTTGAGAGACCAGGACGAAAACCAAACTGAGCGTCATCTATAATACACCCCTCCTGAATCAAAGGTTGCAGCAGCCGCTCAAGCACCTTACCGACCACAGTACCTAGAGATATTGGACGATAATTGCTGGCAGATCCCAGGTTCCCGGTTTTGTTCTTAACAATAGGCACTACAACCGTCCTCATAAGTGCATCCGGTAAGAAATTATACCGAATACACATATTAAACAGGTTGCATAGCCTAGTAGTAATCCACGGTCCTGCATGGCATTATAAATTTTCTCCATCATGAATTATACCTAATCGTAATTACGCACCCATATCAAATCCACATTCATACGGAGGTATCGCCTCGCACTTAATAATGGCCACGAAGGTGGGTACTTTGAAAAAACAAGCATTGACCTCTGTCATTTGCAGTGCCGGATTAACCCTTTTAAGCAAAATAAGCACTTGCTTAGGGCACCACGTCTAGGGGGCACCAAAACCAACCATCATAGGCAAAAAAACGCGCAGGCTGCATCAGCATTGCAGTCGTCGTGGAGTAGGTACCTACATGAAACTTTTATACGTGTACAATTACCCATCTAATAACGAAGGGTCGAAGGGATCAAGTAAGAGAGTGAGGGTACGTAAGAACATCTACAACGTAGGCTTTCGATTTGACCTTACGCGGAGGGCCTTAAAGTCATGGAAAAAAATCTTGCTTTCGGGCTTGCGGCCAGCCGATTTTTTCGACATAGGTTACCGATTTTATAGCGAATTTTGTTCTCTTGCACGCCAGATTTGTCGGCCAAGCCGAGTTGCTCCTTAGCCGCGATCCTGAGACCTAACTGTCAAAGTGTTATAAGGGGCCCCGTGAAAGCCGAAAACTAAAAGCATCCTATCAAATAGCGCTTTCGAGTGAAGCCAAAGAGCGAGCAATAGAAGAGTTGTGATTACATGCATAGATTCGATTTCAAGCCACTCTTTTGTAGTTCGGCGTAAGGTCTTATGCGAGGTCTTCTGCCTTATGGCAAAGTTGATCTTCTGCCTTAATTACACTTGGGCGTGGATCCAAATCCAAGCTTTCCTCTTTCGCAGCTGGGCCTTCTGCCTTGCTCACACTTCACATTCACTTGGTCAATTCCAAGCTCTGCTTTCTTGCATCTTTTCTGTATGAAAATATCGAGCCTCATGCGAAGCTAGGCTGATAGAAAACTGTCCCATCCCTTCTCTGTATGAAATCCTGGATTCGTGCCTGGTTGGGATCAAAAGTAAAAATGTACAACTGTCTATCAAATTGCGTTTTATATATCGAAAAATTACATTATAAGATATAATAAAGGTGACATTCGGGTGGCGACTGCAGCAGCTTTACTCTGTTGTAACGTTACTGCTGCAGCACTGTCAATTTTCGTGATAAAATTATGTGACTGATTTCCATACTAAAAGTAAAACAACCGGGCAAGTGCGAGTCAGACTCGCGCACCAAGGGTTCCGTACCATAATGCAAAAAAAAACGGAAAAATATGCAAAAAAAAAACGGTCACCCATCCAAGTACTGACCACGCCCGACGTTGCTTAACTTTGGTCAAAAATCACGTTTGTTGTATGGGAGCCCCATTTAAATCTTTATTTTATTCTGTTTTTAGTATTTGTTGTTATAGCGGCAACAGAAATACATCATCTGTGAAAATTTCAACTGTCTAGCTATCACGGTTCGTGAGATACAGCCTGGTGACAGACAGACGGACGGACGGACGGACAGCGAAGTCTTAGTAATAGGGTCCCGTTTTACGCTTTGGGTACGGAACCCTAAAAATGTACAACTGTCTATCAAATTGCGTTTTTATATCGAAATAAATTTCGCGCTCGCTTCGCTCGCGTTATTAATCACTTTCTAAGATATAATGACTGCAGCAGCACGTCACTCAACTTACCAAAAAAAATCTATGTAATCTCGATGACCCTAGGGAGAGCGGGCACCATGGTCTAGAAATGCTTAGGGCATCAAAATATCTTAATCCGGCACTGGTCGTTTGCAGAGTGAAACGATTTGAGACTCGCATTTTACACGCATTACCATGCCTTCCCGAAAAAAATCGAATCATTTGCGAAAGTCTCGCAACGCATTGAGGTTACAAGGGACACGTGATCTTCCTCAGGAGTCTGAAGAAGACCACGGTGAGTGGGTGGCGCTCTAGCCAGGCAGGCCGCTTCGCTTTCGCTCGCGCGCGTATAGCTTACTGTATCGTCCGATATAGGACATCTACTACTCTGTCATTTAAATCACGTGTAAAATTTGAATAAGGGCGAAAAAACTATTGATTTTGGAGTGTAGTTTTATTTAGTGGTACCTAATTGTAAAATATTTTATCTGGACTACAGTCCTCTAGCATATCCATCTGTCAACTTTACTTCAAGTTCCGCCTTCAGGGGAGAGGGAGAGAAATTAGGCTTAGAAATAAGCCACTTACTGACACAGACCGAATTCCACGCGGGCGGAGCCGCGGGCACAGCTAGTATCGGAATAAAACAGATATTTCTCCTGCGAAGTTTCTGACAATTGTCAAAGATTTAGAAGAATTGTAGGTAATTCTTGACAGGTAATGAGTTATATGTCGGAATTTCGTGACAATTGTAGTGTTTCTTGTGACAATTGTCATAAACTGAGCAAGAGGAATATCTGTTTTTTTTCCGATATCATAAAGTTTTTTTTAATAATACAATGATGGTGGCAAACAGGAATACAGCCCGCCCGATGGTAAGCGGTAACCGTAGCCCATGGATGCCTGTGACGTCAGCAACAGCGACACCGGTGCTATAATAAGCACATTAAAACACTCCCTTTGGCCGTGTATTAAAATTCGTCACTCGTTGCAAAATATCTATTTTTCGCACTTCTATCGTAAATACCTACCTATGTATTAACAAAAAAAAGTCACTTGTAAATAGTTACTGCCTTTAAAAAGTATAAGTGCCTCAATGTTATTAGACTTTTTGATTCTTTAAAACGTCTTTAGGTCAATAAAGCAAGTGAAAAATTATTAGAGTTAGACCAAAAAAAGCAATTTTGACAGCCCACGCAGTGCAAGTGTTATTTATAAGTCATAATTTCATAGAAATTTCTTCAAATCGACCTTATTAATAAGAGATTAAAAATATTCAAAATTACCTTAAAATATTTTAATCTTATATTTCATCTCATACGTTCAATAAGGCCCGGGACTGGACCTTTTTACCTGCACTGACAGTGGGCCTTCTTAGCAACAAGTACAAATTCAGAATAATTGGGAATAATAGGGAGCAACTGCTATTTTTGAATGCTGGGCCTTGTTACCCGCCGGGCCTCATATGCCTGCACCTCACCTACCTTATTTATTTGTTTTACAAGGGGAAAAGTTGTTAATTAACCGCTCGTGCTAATATTGATACCCAAACAAGCGAAACATTTTTTTTATTAAATAGGAGGCAAACGAGCAGACGGATCACCTGGTGGTTAGCGATTACCGCCGGCCATGGACACCAGAAGGGTTGCAAGCGCGTTGCCGACCTTTAAGATGGGGGTCTTTGAAGGTTTGAAGGTGGTATCGGACAGTTCATTCCACAGTTTGGCTGTACGAGGCAGGAAGTACATTCACAAATTCAAACATTCTAAAATTGAACTCTAAAATTGAAAATTGAAGTTCGTAAAGTTGAACCTTGAGCGTAGTGAAGGTTTCAAGGGACGAAGGTTAAATAAAATTTTCACCACATCAGCTCGTAAAGGCCCTCTTGATTGTTCGAAACGGATAAGAAAAGTGGCATTTAATTTGATGCAAATTTTGAGTTGTTTCCGTAGGTCAATTGGATCAGTTAGTTGGTAATATTGACGTTAAAATGATAAAAATTGAATAACGTTAGTTTGAAATTGATTTTATGATAAAGTAAATATTATCGGAGATGATCGCTCTTAAAAAATATATGTCGCTAGTCATTTATAACCTAAAAGCGCCAAATTACGCAAAATTATATTGAAATGACACCTGTGTATTGAATTTGAAGAATACTTTAACAAGGGTAGTTATCTGTATGACAATGCACCTAAAATAATTTTCAATTGTATCTATTATTTCTATACTCAACACGATAACGAATTCTACGTAAACGAAACCGCGGGCAATCCCTAGTACATATAGAAAAAAATAAGGGAAGGTAAGTTTCCATTAGTGTACTGTGTAAAATAACTATTTACCATTGATAATAATTTTATTAAGGGCTTTGCGTATTTTTAAGGGCACCGCGCTAACCGCTAGCCCGCGACCGTCGATCGCTGCCTCCTGCCACGGCGCACAGCGCGGCGCGCGCAAACGCCGCGCGTTTGAAATGTAACTTAATATAAGCTCGGAATGCATACTTACGTATCAGTATTTAGTGTCGCCATGATTTTATATTTCTAATCTTTTGTGTGAGAAGTAAGATCTTTATTATGACCGTGTAATATTAACTCTACAAACTTTAATTCAATATTGGCTATACTGCTTAACCAGAAATCAATATCTAGACAAGCACATTGTCCACATTTCTAACTTTTTACATGTATACTAAGTTGATAGATAATATCGTAATTTTGCAATATCAGCTACTCTAATTCTGTATTTGCATAATAATACGTGTTTTTACGTTCACCAGAAAGCAGCTGTTCCAGATTTCTAAAAACCGAATATTGTGAATAAATTAAAGTGTTATTGAATATGTTAAAGTTTTTTGTAACTTTAATTTTATATTTACATAGTTATTTAGCAAAAATTGAAATATTTAAATATGGCCGAACGCTCCACCTAAAATTTTCTAACTTTTTACATGAATGTTATTTAACATGCTTACAATAACATATCAAAAAAGAAAAAACTTTAATGTTATCAAAACCCATTTTTGTTCCACCGCTGGTCTACATATAAGAAGTTATCGATAAACCGTCTTGTGCGAAAATATCTAGATCCTCCTAAGACACAAGGGGTTTTGCGTTGAGAGGGAACACATTTTTGTAGTTACATAGGTACAATCTATTTTGAACTTTTTGATTCTAATATTTCAAATTAGAAATCAAAATCAAAAATATTTTATTGCATGGTTATGGGTTTACAAAATTTTTAGGTACAGTCGCGCTCCGTAATTGTCGAGCAATTTAAGGTCCTAGCTAGGGAATGCAATCTCGCACCAAGATTGGCGATTCGAGATCTCGCACGAAAAATCCGAATCGAGATTGGGTGTTTCGAGATCTCGACAGTCAGATTTTCGGGATCGAGATTAATATCTCGACGAGATCGAATTTGACAAAGTAACTAAAAATGTGTTATTTTAATCAATAATCTCTAAGAATTCCATAGATATAGACATCGTAAAATCGGGCGTATCGAGATATTCCTAGGAATATAATGAAACGCCGACATTTCATGATCTGCCTAGCGAACACCAGCCATTTTGCGCAAACAAGGTGTGATATTCTGATATTCCTATAGTCTATAGGCAAATTAAACAAAAGTCGTCTCCTTCACGATTTTCGTCGACATCTCTTCTAAATACCTAAAACTGGTATGGACGTGTTCCTCGTAGTCTCCAGAATATGAATAGACCGGTTTTTATTTTATGGAGGGGGGGGGACGTGTCGAAAAAAAGGAAGGAAAAAGTGGGCGGCCGCCCAGCATTGATATTTGTTCACGTCTTTAGTCCTATGGGACCGATCGGTTCGTGTGAGATGTCGTTTGAAAGAGTATTAAACGTGCAATTATTGTTTTATAATAACCGTAGTCATGACTGTAGTCATTTACAAAATATTTAAAATATATGATTTTTTACCGTGCATGGATGGCATAAGTACTGACAAAACTCAATAAATTATAACTTTACCGCAATTAATGTTATTATAAAATATACGAAAAATTTCATTAGCTTTCCAAAAACATAAGTTTTATTGATGTATGATATTATACATATAACAAAGTAATGATGAATTTTGTTCCGTCACGTAAATGGCGGGCGACCGACCTCAACTGATCATTATTTCTCGGGTTCTATTTTACTGATCAATTGGTGATGCATACCATTAAAAAGAATATTAAACATACTATAACCACTTGACCGTCCGACGATAGCATAGTATCCGAAAAAAATATGCTCTTAACCGTCCGCGGGAACCTTACTATCCAAAGGGGTGGAAGAAAGATTTGATTTCAGAGCCATCTAACGGAACATTTCAGCATTATTTACTAATTCTCTTGATGCGACAACGTAGCCTAACTAAATAGTTAGCTCTAATAAAATTTAGATGGCAGTGTAGTTATAATTTTTGTAGAAAATTGTGAATGCGCTGCGCGGGGTGTGCGTCGCTAAAAAACCCCGGACAGTTGACAGGAAAACAGTCTCGTGGGCCGGACGGTTGAGTGGATAATTGGTTTCTAATAACCGCAGTCATAACTGTAGTCATTTACAAAATCATTGAAAATATGTATATGATTTCTCGATCAATTATTTTACAATGCGCCCGCTATGAAGCTAGGAATATCAAAGAATGCATTGCTCTGATGGATCTGCCGTCTCTTTCATAAGGAAGATCGTGATATGCCTGGGTTAATATTAGATCAGGAAATGGTGGCGTTTCATGATACGCCAAGGATTACGATTTTACGATATGTTGCCGACATACTACTTATTTAAGGTACCTCATGTTATATTCTGAAAATAACAACAACAAATTAAATATTTAACATAAAATCAGTTTTAATTTTTACTTTACTTCTATGAAATGCTATCGATGTTAAACCACTATTTACCTTTACTTAGAAACTGCGTAACAATAATAGAGCTAAAGCCGGACACATAATAGCACTGCCTGAACAACATGAATCTAAGGTCATATATTACTTAAAACAAAGTATTTCACTTTCAGTCTTGTTCGAGATCTCGAATATATTAATCGAGATCTCGACCGAGATTGCATATATCGAGATTTTCCTGTCAACTAGGTTAAATTTCGAAAATACGTGCGAGATCTAGCGAGATCTCGAACTTGCGAGATCTAGATAGCATTCCCTAGTCCTAGCTGAATTGGTTGTTTCATACCCCAGGTAGCAAACTGACATCAGCGACGCACAGGCGACGTCATTTATAGGTCATAATAAGGTCGGTCATTTATTAGTCGAGAGTAGACGTTTTACTGACGTCCATTTGGGGTCACTATCAGGACGTACCTTTTAGTCACAAAATTGACGTTTTAATGACGTATATTTAGGGTCACTATCAGGACGTACTATTTTAGTCACAAAGTTGACGTTTCACTGACGTCTATTAGGGGTCACTATCAGGACGTACCTTTTTGGTCACAAACATGACGTTTCAGTGACGTCTATTTGGGGTCACTATCAGGACGTACCTTTTTGGTCACAAATACGACGTATCACTGACGTCTATTGGGAGTCACTATCAGGACGTACCATTTTAGTCACAAAGTTGACGTTTCACTGACGTGTAGTTGGGGTCACTATCAGGACGTACCTTTTTGGTCACAAATACGACGTTTCACTGACGTCTATTAGGGGTCACTATCAGGACGTACCTTTTTGGTCACAAACATGACGTTTCAGTGACGTCTATTTGGGGTCACTATCAGGACGTACCTTTTTGGTCACAAATACGACGTATCACTGACGTCTATTGGGGGTCACTATCAGGACGTACCATTTTAGTCACAAAGTTGACGTTTCACTGACGTGTATTTGGGGTCACTATCAGGACGTACCTTTTTGGTCACAAATACGTCGTTTCACTGACGTCTATTTGGGGTCACTATCAGGACGTACCATTTTAGTCACAAAGTTGACGTTTCACTGACGTCTATTTGGGGTCACTATCAGGATGTACATTTTTGGTCACAAACATGACGTTTCAGTGACGTCTATTTGGGGTCACTATCAGAACGTACCTTACCATTAATTACCAAATAAGTCAAGAGATGGCGCTTTGTTCCCAACGCGTCTGTTCTACAACGCGGTGTTAAGATTTTTCCGGGTTTATATATAAGGTTCGAGGAACAACAGTAGTGTAAATAGTAAATAAAGTGGTAGTTTTATACACTGTCATTTTTAGACCTCGTACATGGTCCTTCGAACGGGATAGTTGGCTATTCGGTTCTAGGATTCAACGGCAGAGGGCGTCAAGCCAATTTCTTGGCTGCCCTAATATGTACGGCGCAGTAACGTCCCTATGAATTTAGTATATGACGTTACTCCAACGTCAGTGGCTGCCCTAATGTGTACGGCCCAGTAACGTCCCCATGAACTCATTATATGACGTCACTCCAACGTCAGTGGCTACCCTAATATGTACGGCCCAGTAACGTCCCTGTGAAGTCAGTATATGACTGTCTTACGTCTGTAAACTGACGTCTTGAGGCTGTGACAAATTCACGTCATCTGCTGGGACCCCCCGACGTCAACAAATGACATCTCTTACGTCGAGCAGTACCGTAAACGGACGTCATAATGACGTATAAATGCTACCTGGGACACTTACTCTTACTCTATAGAATATAGAATGTCCAATCCTGCCTTACAAAGACGTTAATATTTATATTTGTCATGTCTATACTTCGTTTCTGAGCATTATTGAAAAAAAAAAACTTACTTGATACTAGTATTAACCACTAAGTACCTAAATAGGGTAATTCGCCAGTAACAGGCCACTATTAGTAACTGGCCACGCCAAACCAAAAATGAATTCTATTCACCTATAAATATAATTCATTTTAGTATAAGGTGGCCAGTTATTGAAACCTTATACCTACTAAAATGAATTCTGTATAGAGGTGAATAGAATTCATTTTTACTTTAGGGCGGCCAGTTACTGGCGAATTACCCTATTCGATATCGAGTTCCGTAAACGTAAGCCGGGTAAGTAAAAAAGTTCAATCGCAATAGGGTAATTCGTCAGTGGCCACCCCAAACCAAAAATGAATTATATTCACCTATAAATAGAATTAATTTTAGTATAAAGTGGCAAGTTATTGAAACCTTATACTAAAATGAATTCTGTTTATAGGTGAATAGGATTCATTTTTAATTTAGGGCGGCCAGTTATTAAAAGTGGCCAGTTACTGGCGAATTACCCTACTTAGTAGTAGCAGTAACAAAAAGTGGCAATGCAAATTGCAATCAGTGAGGTGCGCGCCAGCGCGAGTACGGGCGCACCGCACGCGTCTGTGTGCGTGCATTACACATACAAATACAGTCTCTCACGCCGCGGTTACGCCCCGTCAGAGCGACGGGTATATTCAGCTTGAAATCTCAAAATTGACTTTTAGCTCAGCTCCCGTTTCGTCTTGTTAGTGTTACGCCCGCGCTCACCTATTGTTATTGCATGGAATTGTATGTCAGCTGTCACATAGCTTGCGTGCCGAACCCTTCGCATTGCGTTACGGACACACAACGCAAAACACGTGCTGGACTTAAAACGGACACCAATGAAAGATATATTCGTTCATATATGCTACGTAAAGTTTGAGTCTGTTCAAATCTAACTGTTCCCACAAGGAAGCAGAAAAATAGTTGTGACAAACCGCTTTAAATTATAAGGTAGGTCCCCACTGAAAATCAGCGCTGCGGCTTGCCGTAGCATTACGCTGAGTGGGGTCCTTTTAACGTCCATCTGACCTATATCCGTATATCTTGTTTTAATTTAACTGGTTTTGTAACTATGATGACGAGATAAATGTATTTTCTTTCTTTCTTTCTTTCTTCTTAAATCCAGTGTAAAATTAATTATGGCGACGCAGATTAATCGACTGTTTAATTATAGCCTATTAAGGTCGTATCGGCCGCTGGCATTAGTTTCGGCTTATGATAGCATATACAGGGTGGCATAGAAATTGTTATTTTTGCTCAGGGAATACAGGAAGCTCCTAGACTTATCTCAAAAGCATCTCTTTGGTTAAACGTCACTATACTCATGTTAAATGGTTAACTCACTTAACCTAACTTAACACACGACTCAACTTGGCACTTGGCACATGAATTTAAAAACTTTATTGTGTTCGTAGATTTTTATAATGACATACTAATAAAAAACGCATAATTTAACCGATTTGCAAGACCGAAGGCTTGTACGGAGCACTAAAAATGGAATAATACATTAATTATGGAATCTTGCACATGTTAAGATTCTCCTATTAAAATCATGTATATTTCTGAAACAAATAAAAATTGTTGAACAATTGATTAGTGGTTGAGACAATACCTGAGCTGCGGTTCTCGGCATTCTTGGACGTATTTTAGGTAAACTTTAATGTGCTTCCGAACGTCACGCTGTATGTACAAAAACATTTTTTATCTATCATGTAATTGGCGATACGGGGAACATAACTCATTACGCAGTTACTTAATTATTATAAATAATGCGAATATGATAGATAGGGATGTATTTGTAAACAATTGAGCAAAACTTTCCTCAACGTATAGTTGAATTTTTTTAAGCTGACCGTTTAGGTTATGAGAGATCATACTTATAATAATAAATAAATAAATATTATAGCACATTTTTACACAAATTGACTACGGTAAGCTCAAGAAAGCATGTGTTGCTTGGGTACTCAGACATCGTTATATATAATATATATTATCCGCCGGTTAAAGAAATATAGTATATTATAGTTATTACGGTGTATATAATATATAGTTATTACGGTCAGCTTAAAAAAATCAACTATACCTACCTGCATTTTGTTCTATAAACATTGCTCCTAATGTTCTGGGTACCTATTCCTTGTACTTGTGTAACTTATGTATGTACAATGAAACATCATAATTACGTAGTACTTACTTAGTGACGTAAACAAACCGTACTTATGTGAGTAAATTAGTATATTTACTTACTATTAACGCTATTACGCATTCATTGGAATGGAATCTTGATAGAAGAAACTGTCAGTATTAAATAAAATCTGTATGTGCAACCAGGAAACGGATACCGCTATTTTTTATAGGGGAACGAAAACGGTATTATTTCGTTCTTTGTTAATTATTTCATTTCTAATTGGGCAATCTAATAATACGATGCCGTTACGTAAAACACAACTGAGTCCTACATTTTGAGTACAAAATAATCCGAAATGTATGGTTATTTCGAAGTTTTTGCAAAATACCGGTTCCGAACCCTGTGTGCAACTATAATTATAGTAACAAACTCGGGATATTATATAACAACTTAAAAAAAGGAAGATGTTATTAATTCGACCGTTATAAATTTTACTTTTTTCACTCATAAACAATATGTAACATGTTTATACATAGGTACATGTGACCGTAGTTATGCAAAAAGAGACCAATAATAAAAAATCAGTTTCGAGTTATGGACGTTTTCAGTTTATTTATTTATTTTTTAAGTTCCCTTAGTATTTGCCTGGAAATAAATGATGTCCATTGGCAGATACCAACATTATGCAGGATATTAAACAGATTTCACAAACATTAGTATAACTTTTCAGGGACAAATCTTGATTACAAAACAGTTGGTCGTTCTCTGCAGAATATATCCTTATAATATCGTTACTCACTGAAAACGACCATACCTGTAGTCGACTTCTGCTAAATTACGATATGAGACATTCGATTTTTATAGAAACGGTTATAGGTGGCTGTATTCAGTAAAACATTGAGGTTTAATAAGTAGTATTTTAATCAAAAATGCAAAAAATAGAAATTCTTTGTAAACTATCATTATAACCTAAATTTTACAAAATCAAATAAATCAAATTAATAATATCTATGTTGCCAAGCAATCAGTGAACTACTGACCTGTAAAAAAACTGGTAAGTATAACTTTTATTACAATGATAATTTCTTGAAACAATGATTGTATGTATCGTGAAACACTCACATGCTTACCGAGTTTTTTAGGATATCATTAATCAGTTATTATCTCAAAATCTTAATTTGGCACATTGTATCTATCTATATCGTCTTCTATTTCTTGGTCTACCTGATGATCATATCAAAACAAGAAAAAGACCAATTCGCGGGTAAGACGCAAAATCTATATTTTATGAAAGCGACCATCTATCTAGTCGTTTTATGCAGAATTAAATATTGTGAACATTGGCATTTTTGGTTATAGTCGAAACCGACCAGATGGTCGTGAGTGGTTTGGCCGTGTTCTGCAGATTAAAACATAGACCTGTTAGTGGAAAAATTCGACCAACTCGACCAAGTTGGCTGCTTTCAACCGGTTTGAACACACATTTTTGTTGTTGATCGTTTTAAGCATTTTCTTATAAATCTGTGTAATCAATTGCTAAAAATCAGTCGTTTTAAGCAGAATGTAGTTCAAAAAATCTATTTTATGGCAGACTAGTTAACTCATTTCAGCAAAAAATGGCTTTGGTCGCTTTCTGCATAACTATGGTCATGTAATCATGCAAGTACTTACCTAATACTTGATTGAATATTTTGTCGAAATTAACTTCATTCTTCTTTTCCATATATTTGTGCATAACACTCCGTACACTGAAAAGAAAGAAAATACATCATAATCGATGGTTGTAAATAAATAATCTTGCATTCAAATATTTATTAACATACACACACAACGAAGGCCGCAAAAATATATGACACGATCTTATATGTAGATTGTAGAACCATAGAGTAGTTACTTCTAGTTTGGAAATTTACATATTGTTATAAATCTTTGAAACTTGAAAACAAAGTATTTTTATTTAAAACGCTTTCTATTTCATCGTTGTAAAGGTCAACTGTAAAAATATGGGAGTAGCTAAATTATTCAAAAATACGTCCCATAGTTCTTAGTTCGCGGACATAAGAGCTATGGGACATATTTTTGAGATGATTTGTGCACCCATATTTTTACAGTTGACTGTGTCAGATAATAAATTTTGTTTTCATGCGGCGACTGTCCCAGTGTGGTGTATCAAGAGTGCTCACTCCATACATCAGTTTTGGTCCCAGAAATATTAGTATTTCCATTGGCAACTTTCATAGACGGAAAGTCTTATGTTGTTGAGATTAGAGTTTCCGGTCGGTGCTACATCTATTGTCACTTGACAGTACTACTACTACTCCTTAAACTACTGATAATTCCGCTACTCGATGCTAGATGTCGACTATGAAAGTTGCTATGGAAATACTAATATTTCTGGGACCAAAACTGATGTATGGAGTGAGCACTCTTGTATTACTGTATTTCTCTATGGTAGTTGTGACCTATAAGTTATAATACCTAAGAAATACTGGCGTAGTAAGTAATACTGTGGTAGCGCAGGAATATATGTGGTATATATTATCAAACTAGTTTCAAGATATACATTACATTACCAAAGTTCGCCGTTACAGGATTCCGTAAGTTCTGCTGCAACTTGCAACACGCTCTCGACTTCGCCTTTATCGAATTATGTAACCCAGTTCTTTAGCATAAGTTTAAAAGGCTATAATAGGCTTCCCTTAAATTATGTTCGTGATTATTTTATCGAGCGAAAGTCAAAAACCTCTGCACCTTAATTGAGCAAAAAATCGAACATTATAGTAGATGGTATTTATATACGTTGATAGTTTCAAAATTTTTCGTGATCTATCAATATAGTGGACTGGGTGAAACGGGGTCATGATGCGGAAAAGTGGTGAAGATGGTCACACTGAATTACTTTTCAATCCTTTCATGGGACCAAAACGAAATCGCAAAATAACAAATATACTTAGGGCATACTGAAAATTCCTGGACTGGCCTTAGAAAAAATAAGTCGTCTCATATATCAGAATCGAGAAACTCAGTATGGCCCACGTATTCTGTAGAAAACCTCGAGAGCTGAAGGTGAGTAGCCGCAACGTATGGAGACAGAGGTTATTTTTTCGGGATTGTACGAGTATGTATATAAGTTTTTGGCAAAAATGTAATTTTTCGATATTAAACTTTCGTGAGACATATTTTAAATTGTGCACGAGTGCACGAGTTGCAGCCGCCGCGACCACTCGAGCCTGAGGAAGGACCCCCGACGGGCACGAAACATGTCGCCAATAGCGACTAAAAATTCAAGTGAGTGAAACCGTTGTCGTATAAACAATGTAATTTTTGGTACAAGCTTTTATCGCTGACTGTACTTTTCTTACGACAGCCAACTAATACTCATCGAGACAATTCTAAAAACCCCTAACACAATTAGGCTGCGTTGTTTTATCACCGAGTTCCTATGGCCACATTGGCCACCTCCGGTCTCCATCATCAGATCAGCTCGATAGTATCATAATATTGCATTGTCATTCGATTTATACATGAATGCTAAATTTCAGCTCAATCGGAAACCAAAGGATCAAATTTAACTTGCAAGATTTGATTACTACAGACACAACGGGACAGGTGAAACTAAATAAAAGCTTGTAATAATGATCCTTAGTCCGATAATACCATAACTAGTTTCCTCCGCCATTGATATTTAGACCGGAAAAAGCAATGAAACGTACGGACATTTTATATTTCATCCAATAATGCCTAACGTCGGTTTACGACCCTTCCAAATCGAAGTTAAACCGAGTTTGTAAACGTCATTGCTCGGGACATTACTTTTTCGTGTGTTTTATCGTGATCCAATAATCATAAAAGGGACGGAATAACGATTACTAAGTCCTTTGGCTGATGTTACATTTATCCAGATAACTATAATAACTATAAGTACTCACTCTCAACCCTATGATAATTTTATAATTACATTAAACAACTGTACCACTATTCGGAACCTAATAATAATATTGAGAATGGCAACCCTGTTGTCGGTCGTATTGTCCTTTTCTAGCATATACGTCCCTCTCTCTCTCACACTCCCACCACACAGCAGTTTGCTTTTTGGCGGTTGTCGCAAAAACAAATTTCCAACTCATTGGCTTGCTGTTTTTCCATCTGGAAGGTCGTGAAGCTAAACTGCTGGTGAGTTTTTGAATTGTACCCCAGTTTAGCTGACTATATTGAAAAACAGTTTCTAACGGCTTTTGCCGTTCGAAATAAATATTTAAATTTAGTGTCCGTTAAACTATCTAGCAAATAAAAACGATCCGGAATAGTAATGTGTAAGTTTTCAAAGGCTGCCTGCGCGCACCGTGGCTATGCTAATGAAAATACTAAAACACATAATGGTAGAAAACACATCGAGATGGTAAAGCGTGCACTTGTCACCATTAAAATTTAATTAATATTATACCTACATTAAGTCTCTTCTGAGTCTTATTACTTATTACTTTAAATCTTTGTGTGTCTATAATAACTGTTGAAATTAGGTATAACACTTAAATGGTGATGTGTGGAGGCATACCCTTCAGTTTTCAAGTGATTTGTGTTTTCGAATACGAAAGGATCGGATAGTTAATACGTGTTACGTAGAACCTACGTATTAAGGTAGAAGCTTATAGACGTGTAGGGTTTATCTGTCCAAGTATCTATCAGCAACTTGTCGGTTTATCCCGTTCCGGGATAAATATAATATTGCAAAATGAATTTTTTGGTAATAAACTTGCTGATAAATAATGTGTACCCGCTTAGGATTCGACGAAGCCCCGCTTCGCGGGGCTTCTATTTCCGCTCTGAGGGACACAAGGTAACGAACAAACCTACATCGCAAGAATTGCATTTATTTTTGTGGAAAGTGAGTACTTCGGCACTTTCGGCAGTACGTAAACTTAAGTCTGACTAGATAAAGAGAGATATTAGCATGGCTCTGCGCAAGAATGACATGGAAATCCTTAAGTATTTCACTCCCTATCAATTTATATCTCTCTAACTAGATCTAAGGATATTGAAAAAAAAAAAGGTTAAAATGTAGGTAGATAGGTATCTCTTTAAATAAATAACAGGTACTAACAGCTTAAAAGAACTCTTGCATGTAGTTGCTATATGTGCTTGTATTATTTTGGATTTGAATAACTGGATTATTCATTCTATATGTAACTATAGGTACATACAAGACGGTTCTTTAAGCCTACCTACCTACCTACATAAATAGTACCTACACTTGTAAACGTTTTAAGTAAAATCGGAAGCCTGTGACTTGAAAGGGCATTAACGATATGGGAATGTTTAGATTGATTCATTGACGAAGACGCATGGTTTGCTTCATAATTTCAAATTATATTCGCTAACTGTAGAGTTAAAGTTTAGTTATGGCAAATCTCGTCACCGTGAATGACACTTTCTAAAAGTGCCTATTAAAGTAAATCCTTTCCCCTTGTCGAGCGAAGAACTCGCAACTACTTAAGGGAATATTACCCATAAACATAAACTTCATTTGAATGATATTCTTAAGCTATGTCTGTTATGGTTCCACCTGCGTAAGGTGTGCCTAAGAGAATCTTTTATTCAGTCACAAACTAACGTCAAGTTATTTGTGATGAAACCAATATGTTGTGTACCTATTTAAGCCTGCGCAAGGCTGCCATGTTTCCACCTGCGTAAGGTGTGCCAAAGAATCTTTGATTCATTCACAAACTGATGTCAAGTTACTGATGATGATATTACAACCTATATATAAGCCTGCGCAAGGCATGTCAGAAATTAAATGATATGGTCATAACACAGGCGAGCGAGTAGGCCACAATCATAAAAATATAACAAAGATGAATATGTAAATACCTCCTTTTGGACAAAGGACAAGTGAAAAGGGTTCTAACAAAATAATGTTCTGGGTAAAAATCAGTCGAAATAGGCTTCGTTATTCGAGGTTTCATTATTGTTTACCAATCTATTTTAAGGGTCCCGGACACCCTATTGGCTAAACTCAAAATTGGAATAATTAACATTTCTAAAATTATAATATAATAGATATGAAATAACCTAAGATTCCAGGCCTATCTCGACTCATTTTTATTTTAAAGATGAAAAAATCTTTGCACCCTAATATAAAATTGTGGTCTAGAGACGCTAAGCCTCATAACGTTGGTGGCATAGATAATACTAAGAGATTTAGTCACCTAAATTCGACCATAAGCCCAGACAGAATATTGATATTTAGAATAAGGTGTGGTCAATCCTCCAAGGTCCAGATAATCTGTGGACTCTAATTAAATCAGGCTCACTTAAGCTCACGACACAACATAGCTTACGGTTCAATTCTGAAATAAGCTATGTTTAATATCACTCATGGTGTGAAAATAAAATTACAAGAGCACAAACAGCCTGCTCAAGGTGTACAAAGGGTTCCGTTTAGCGGCCCTATGAATATCTAAAAACCTTTGAAGTCTATGCCTGCTATGACAGACTAGAAATTAATATAAATTATATTTGCCTCGAGAGCACTAGTCTTTCAGTTAACATTTTTACGAGTACCTACCTATGTAGGTACACGACATAACCAAGGTTAGGTACCTATTTAATTATTATATCCCTGACTGGCATGGTATATAGGAAAATTGTCCTGCACAAGCATGTTGGAAATAAAAATATACAAAACTGACCTAACGGGGCGTTTATGAATGATTTATTTTACATCCTTATGTCTGCCTTGTGAACCTTGAGGATTCGAACCACCTTGATCGTAAGTGCTCCTATGCACAGATTAAGTTTATTTTAAACTACCCATGCACTAATCTCAAAGGCACGTGCTTCTATGCACGGACCAAATATTGTTATCACTTAATTCACTTATCATTATTCGTCATAGTTTGATACTATACGTTTAACAAATGTACCCACCGTGGAATGTAAGGTACCCAGTCATAAGGTTTTTAATAAACAGTGACTTAATGGTTTGCACGAACGATTCTAGTATAACTTCTGGGCGACACGTCTAGGGCATGACCCTCTAGTTCTCAATTTATACAAAATTATAGCATTGCGATACTGTTTGCTTTGCACAATGTGAAACAGCAGCAAGCCTTGCGAAAAGGCGAAGCTATTTTGAAAGGCGAGTACTTTTCAAAAATACATTGTAATATATATAAATATGTTTTTGTCGTGGAACAAGTACACCCAAACAAATGCAGTCATTTATTATAATATGTTGGCAAAACTCTGCAAAAGAGTTATATAGTCTGTCTGTACAGTGTAACTTGAAGGCATCAATGCACATGAATCTCTTGAAACATGGTGGATCAATTAATTTACACCCCGTTTGTGTCTTGCTCCTATTACCAAATCCACAAGTTAAGGACCTCAACCTATATATAGGTACCCTTCTTGCTCGAGACCTGTAAAAAATGTACACAATAATTTCATGCAGTCAAGTGTCGGAAAACTAGATCCACACACTTAGCGATATCGTGAATATATATCCATGAACTCTGTATATTGCCTCCCAGTAGGCGGGATGTTATTAGACTAACCTATATAGTAGGTAGTAGGCCAGAGATATAGTATACAAAAGTACACTGGCCCAAATTAAGTAATATTATATTTCAGAATATAAAATAATTTACAATCTTGCTATTATTGAAATATAAACAAGTAACAATTATCCTTAGTTCATAAGGAGCATAAGTATACCTAAATATCTAATAGATTCGACAAAGCGTTGATTCTAGCATTGGATAAAATAGGTCCCTCTTAAAGGGCCTCTGCGCTGTTGGCTTTGGGGCCACAGGCGCCCGGCAAATGGTCGGGAACCCCCTGGTTTCCCACAGCAAATAATGTAAAATCACGAAATAAGTACATAAATTTGTATTTCGGTTAAAAGCACCTATGCGATGAGCTAGGGTTTCGAATTAAGTATCTGATTCCTTATAATTTACACACTGAATATTCAGAATTAAGCAATGTCTATGAATAGTTTACAGAAATTAAGCCACTTTAGCGGTCAGAACCAATAAAGTTTTAAGGCTTATGTCTACCAGTAGGCACCAGATAAAGTAAACCACTAAGAAACTACTCTTACTACATATATACAAATTATTGAGTAAAATTAAGGTTATGATAGCTAAACATGAATTTAATTAGAATGACTCTGCAAATATTATTGATAAAGTTCTGTGGCAATTCTACACAAGAACACCACAAAGCGTCATAACTAGTGCCACAGCGCAGTGAACAATGAGTGTTGTGGCTTAAGCTCTCATAGTAACCTTCACACTTTTAAGTAAGGTTTATTTATGTATGTACAGTGACTTGCGTTCTCGTTAGTAAAGCATATAAAAGAGTTAAATGCATTTTATAGCTATAACTATAACCTATAACCAAGTATATGGCTTACAGCTTCCGACGTGTCGGAAGCCGGTGTTGCTCGAAGCTTACAGTCATTAAATAAATTTAGTGATTCCCTATGACATTTGAATAAGTACCTAATTTTATTAACTCTGTTTGTGGTGATAGTGATATAACGAATAATTAAAATATTCGTCTACCTAATCCCGAGGGATTCTGGAAATAAGAAAGGTCCTGTCCTTGTTATAGTCCTGCAACTGCTTACTTTACTATTATAGATAATTATTATCAGATTTGATAATAATTGCGACTTATAAATAAAAACTACTCTAGTACTTTATTATTTTTATCTTTTCATACTTGAATTACATTACTCCTTATAACAGATGTTGTATGCTCTTTGAAGAGTAGACTGACTTATCACATCTTCTTTTACCTAGTTTTCACATACCTACATTTAAGTAATTATGTATAGCACCCTTGTGGTGACTCACTTATTCTTTTTGAACATTTATAAGTACATTAAGTACGTATATAAAATGTTAAGTTAGTATCATAATATAATGGAATATCAAATTGTATGCTTTACTAAATACCTCTCTCCTCACAGGTGTTAAAATAAAGGGTGTACTGCATAATTAATTAAACACTCATAATATAATAATATTACATATACATAATAAGTACATGTATAATCACATTGGCTTGGCGTCTTCCCACCACCAGGCGATAACAAACACGTCTCAATATTATTATTAGGTTCCGAATAGCGGTACAGTTGTTTAATGACAGCGTTTTACACAAAAATAAAACGCTAATTAAATAACTTACCCTATTCGGAACCTAAAGTTTTAATCCTGCCTGGTGTAAATATGTATAATTTTGAGACAATGAGTTGGAAATTTGTTTTTGCGACAACCGCCAAAAAGCAAACTGCTGTGTGGTGGGAGTGTGGGAGAGAGAGGGACGTATATGCTAGAAAAGGACAATACGACCGACAACAGGGTTGCCATTCTCAATATTATTATTAGGTTCCGAATAGGGTAAGTTGTTTAATTAGCGTTTTATTTTTGTGTAAAACGCTGTCATTCAAAAAATACCATAACAGTACAAAAGCTAGCCGGAAGAGGCGAATAAAGTGCAAATAGGAGATGGAAAATTCGACTTTAACCCGATGCAGGACGTTTTTGATTCTTTATTTCAATAGTTGGAATAGACTGCAGGGGTCTCTAAACTTTTTTATCTCAGATATCTGAAACTTTCGCGCGGGTCACCGTCGGTTTTTGCGCGTGCAAACTCATTTCCACTCTCAATTAATGCTGAACCTCTGGAGCCTGCCTCCCGCGGGCCGGACAGTGGGCACTCGCTTTGGGTGTGTTGTGTGTGTGGATTGGAATTCGTCGCGGGCAGGACTTGGCCCACGGGCCGGGGTTTGAGAGGATAGAGGAAAGCTGGCGTAAACATATAAACTGCAATGACCGACATAAAATAAATCCTCAAACTACGACGCTGAATTGAACTAAGTGTTTATTTACATAATAACAATAACAAACAAACTCATAATTATACTAAGAATCGTAACATTACAGCTGCAAGGGAAGGCGCCGTACATTTTGTGGTAACATTGATTTGACAATTACCGTTTTGACAACCTAATAGTAGCACGTGTAAAGCGATATATCGAATTTCCGTCCATAATTATAATATTTTATACTGCTTTGCGCGTCTTGTTATATTCCCTTTGTATGTATACACAAAGAGCGCATATGTAATTTCCTTGATACTACCACCGTACACAACTACTGTAGGGTAAGTTATTTCGGGCAACCCACACAGTGCATTGTTTTCAAATAACTTCGTTATTTGCTACGAACTCGATCTCGGGTCGTTTGCGTAAGCCAAGTTTTCCTATTGAATCAATACTAGACCAACATTTCTGTATTCTGGATGGCAACAGTATTACTCCGAGAGTAGGTTTTAATAAACCTACGTATAAAAACTTTAAACTCCATAAAAAAACAATTCTTGTTATCTTGGTAGTCGAATAGAGTTCATATTTTATTATTTATTATTGGTTATCAACTCGGTCACTCACAGCCACACAGGCAACTCAATATTTACTTCTGCGGGTCAAACCGCATGAGACCGCTGATCAGAGTTAACAGTTTGTTGAATCCCATCAAAAACCTAATTCATTAAAAAACATACATACATACATACATATATAGGCTGATAAACACATTACCCTCCTTTGCGTCGCGCAGTCGGGTAAAAAATGAAGTGCGCGTGGCGACTATGTAATATTAGTGATATCTGATCATATTACGCTCTACCGCATCCCCCCACGTCCTAAACTACAGGGAAACCAAATAAGAACCTAAATCCAAATAGAACCCATCCTACTGATCTACCAAGTCTGATGACCTATTTTCCACTCAAAGTAAAACTCATATCGCTCAATCCTATCTAGCTATATGTATGTACCTACAGTACAGTTGACGTAAACTATGTATAATGTTTACATTTTTGCACCGTAATCCACAAATACATTTGACATCCAATCTACCTATAATGTAACGGGATAGTTATTTAATATTTCTTAGTTTTATGATAGGTTGGTTTTCTACTTTCCTAAACTTTTTCCGGAATGTAGGAAAACGGCTGTTCAGCAGCATATACTCGTAGGTACCTAATAAGTTCGTAATATATACTTAATTAATCCATTCATTCAGCATGGTGAAGCCAATTAGGTTTTAGTTGAGTGTTGTGACTCGATTGTGTTATAAATTACGACCTCAATTTGATTTATAGGATAAAAAAGTATATCCTCAAATGCACTTTTCAATGAGGGAAGAGTTTAGCATTTTTAGAATGCGTCTAAGGTCACGTTATCAAATTTATAAGGAAAATAATAAAGTATACTAATGTAATTTTTATAGGTATATTTTCTGGAAACCGAGGAACAACAGCGGGCTTAATTTCCCATCTTCCTTGTTTCCCCAGAATGAATCTGTCAAGGAGGACATTATAATTGATAACAAATTTATATCATTTATAGCCTTTACACGTATACTTATAAATATAGACCTAAAGTTACATTTTTCTTTTTTATTTCTTCTTATCAATCATGTTCAAGAAAAGAAGTGCCTATTCTTTCAAATTGCTGTAAGTTTATTCTAGGCTTAGCTAACTTTGGATACTACTTAGTGAGATCACCCTATTTCATTTAACGAGCTAAATAAACGGCATCTCCATCACCACGATTGAGTGTTAATGTTAATTGTTGTTAAGTGTTTAATTACTTCTTCGATTAGATATTTTATTAGCTAAATGGGTTCCTTCGTCTCGGACTAACTAAAGGCTCCGTCACGCAGGCGCGTTTTACGGGCGGCGCGTGAGCGGGGCGCGCGGCTATTATATATAAAACGCTCACGCCCCGCACGGAAAACGCGCCTGTGGGACGAAACCTTAACGGTTCCTCGTTTCATGATTCATAATGTGTTGATAGAACTGATTTTTCAGGTGTCTGTGTGCGTTGTTCGACCCAGATTTCAAATCTCGGCTCATGTCTGTTATTTACCTAGGTTTATTTAATTTTATACCAAGTGGCAAACAAGCATACGGCCCGCCCGCAACTCCAGGGGTGTTACATGCGCCTTGCGACCCTTTAAAAATCTGTAAAATTCATTTTTGAAGACGCTTTACGCTCCTCGAATAAACTTCGGCAGGGTGCTCAATTGCTCATTCCACAGCCCTTAGAAGTATATTCTTTAGAGTCTAACTGAGTGAAAGGTTAGGTTAGGTATTATGTTCCTACCGATTCTATGACGGACCACCAGTATACCATAACCAACAAGTGGTATGGTAAGACTTCAAAACCAGAGGGCGTGGATACGAACCTATGAACATGAAGCCTTGTACGTATTGTACGTAAGTCCTGTCTTTGAAATTCTTAACTTATGTACGGCCAGCTGCAGAATTGTATGGACACTTTATGAATTAACTTCATTCATACAGTGCTAGATGTACCTAGGGAGGTACGAATTATCACTACTATGTTTGCCGGTTTGCTAAATATTAACTGACCCAACAAGGCCTAGTTTCCCCTCTGGGTTAAAAGGTCAAATTGAAGTAGCTGTCGTAAGACTTATTGCTTGGGATTAGGGTGCCGAATGGACCATAGGCTCCATAAGGGAGCGGTGACAAAAAGCCGGAAAAAAGCTAGGTAGAAAAGCCGTCGTGAAGCGAAAAATTAGTGACTTAGAATATCTAGTTTTCAAGCCCCGGGCCCCAAGGGTAACATAAATCTGTTTTAAAGAGCCACAAGCAACAGCGTAATAGGTATCCAACTCTCGGTTAGTAAGTAGGTAGGTCCATCTTATTAGGAATCTGTATTTTCGGTAGTGTCCAACCGAAACTGAGAAAATACCTTCTAATTCGGAAAAAATCTGGTTTCGGCTGGATACTACTGATGTGATGCCAGCACTGCCGACTGTAGATACCTATTTATTTTGTGATTCCGCTTTTCTAAGGTTTGAGAATTCGAGGGCTCAATAGCAGTAATTAATCACACACAGCTCACTGTCGCCATGTTAGCGTGTCCAAATGAATAGGAACGACATGCGATCATAAATCTGTTGTTCTAATAAGAGCGTGTGCGAAACGGTGCGGCAGTTTGAACCGCATGACCGAAGAATTGACGGAGATTACAACATGTTACGCCACTTAGATACGCCACTTTAAACAACAACGCCAATTTCCGAATTATTATTATTATGTTCCTCCCTTTTGGATTTTTTCTTTTTAGGGTTCCGTACCTCAAAAGGAAAAAGCGGAACCCCTATAGGATTAGGATCACTCGTGCGTCTGCCTGTCTGTGCGTCTGTCACAGGCTATTTTCTCGGAAACTACTGAACCAATTAAGTTAAAATTTGGTACATATTGTATGAAATCCATGTGGCTTTTAGGTATTATTTCAGTAATGATGTGCTTTCCTGCTCATTGTCTGCATGGGTCTTTGTAAATAAGATTGGCTACCAGAGCCACATGTGAGCACATGAACAATTGAACATCTTCAACAGCAGAGCTGGAGCAATTACTGTGGCTAAACCAGCCGGAACAGTATATATAGGTATAGGTATAGGTATATGGGTTAATTGGTTTACTTGTGAACACCAAAATTAAGGCAATAAGTACAAAATCATGGCTTGTAAAAATAGGCTATTTGAAACTAAATATCATAACAGAAGTGCTATCAAAGAGAGATAAGTATGTTTGTATTATCTTTGTGTACTAACCAAACAAGACCAGTGCTAAAACATTCATTGTTCTACCTATAGGCTAAAAGTTGGTATAGTGCCTACAGCCTTTTTTCAATGTTGTCAGTGGCATCATAAATAGAAATGGGTTTATAAAAGAATAATTAGTGTCACCTATAATATAAAAATAATGTTTCGGCCAAAGGTTTGGTTCCAGCCAAAAAACTGCTGAATGACCGCACTGAAATTGTCTGGCCGAATCTTTCGATGTTGGCAGGTTTTGGCATAAAAATCATGATTTGGCTGAAACTAGAGCAAAACTGAACCTTTGGTTTTGGTTTTGGAAAAGTACATAAAAAAAAGTTGATTTAAAAAAGCTGAGAGTTACTACAGTAGTCTCCAATATTGAACAACCAAGGCTTTTTATAATTGACACTATTCAACATATAATTATGATAGGTACTCCGATCGATATGGCAATGAAAACAATCTTTATTTTCATTAAAATAACAAATTGGTAAATAAGTTTCATGTTCCATTTCTTTATAAACAACAATCTGTACAACAACTCTTTCAAATTTAGAATTAATTGCATTTTAAAAGTTTTTTCAATAATTTCACTTAATTAAAGGTTTGTATGTATAAGTTTTGTATGTATAACTAGGCAAACAAGTGTCCTTCAATAAAAAACAAAATGAAGAAGAAGTCGACAGAAGAATAAACAACACATGGAGAAAATACTGGTCACAAAAAGAAGTACTTAAAGGCGACTACCATCCAAAGTTAAAAAAGATAATAATGGACACTTGCATACTACCTTGTCTGACATATGGTTGTCAAACATGGACATACACAAATACAATAAAAAATAAAATTTCCACATGTCAGCATGCCATGGAAAGGAGTATGTTGAAGTTAAGACGAATACATAAAGTCAGAAATGAAGAGATCAGGAAAAGAACTAAACTTGTGGATGCCCTAAAACAAACACTGCGTCTAAAATGGCAATGGGCTGGTCATGTGTCAAGATATACAGACAAAAGATGGACTAAGACTGTGACTGAATGGACAGGACCACCTGGAAAAAGACATCAAGGAAGGCCACAGAAGCGCTGGTCAGACGACATAGTTCAAATAGTTGGAAAAACAGGAATAAATTGGATGAAATTAGCTACAGATAGAGAACAATGGAAGGGACTCGAGGAGGCTTTTACCCAATAGGGATCAGTGAAAAGAATTAACAAATAATACAACAACATATAAACAAACATTATATTCGCTGAAATAAATAAAGCTGTAATAATAATAATAATAAGCCCGCAGGGCAGCTTGTGGCGAGCTGTTGGGGAGTAACGACCCCACGGACCCGAGTGCTCCCGAGAGTCGGTCAGGGACAACGCCAATTTCCGAATTATTATTATTATGTTCCTCCCTTTTGGATTTTTTCTTTTTAGGGTTCCGTACCTCAAAAGGAAAAAGCGGAACCCCTATAGGATTAGGATCACTCGTGCGTCTGCCTGTCTGTGCGTCTGTCACAGGCTATTTTCTCGGAAACTACTGAACCAATTAAGTTAAAATTTGGTACATATTGTATGAAATCCATGTGGCTTTTAGGTATTATTTCAGTAATGATGTGCTTTCCTGCTCATTGTCTGCATGGGTCTTTGTAAATAAGATTGGCTACCAGAGCCACATGTGAGCACATGAACAATTGAACATCTTCAACAGCAGAGCTGGAGCAATTACTGTGGCTAAACCAGCCGGAACAGTATATATAGGTATAGGTATAGGTATATGGGTTAATTGGTTTACTTGTGAACACCAAAATTAAGGCAATAAGTACAAAATCATGGCTTGTAAAAATAGGCTATTTGAAACTAAATATCATAACAGAAGTGCTATCAAAGAGAGATAAGTATGTTTGTATTATCTTTGTGTACTAACCAAACAAGACCAGTGCTAAAACATTCATTGTTCTACCTATAGGCTAAAAGTTGGTATAGTGCCTACAGCCTTTTTTCAATGTTGTCAGTGGCATCATAAATAGAAATGGGTTTATAAAAGAATAATTAGTGTCACCTATAATATAAAAATAATGTTTCGGCCAAAGGTTTGGTTCCAGCCAAAAAACTGCTGAATGACCGCACTGAAATTGTCTGGCCGAATCTTTCGATGTTGGCAGGTTTTGGCATAAAAATCATGATTTGGCTGAAACTAGAGCAAAACTGAACCTTTGGTTTTGGTTTTGGAAAAGTACATAAAAAAAAGTTGATTTAAAAAAGCTGAGAGTTACTACAGTAGTCTCCAATATTGAACAACCAAGGCTTTTTATAATTGACACTATTCAACATATAATTATGATAGGTACTCCGATCGATATGGCAATGAAAACAATCTTTATTTTCATTAAAATAACAAATTGGTAAATAAGTTTCATGTTCCATTTCTTTATAAACAACAATCTGTACAACAACTCTTTCAAATTTAGAATTAATTGCATTTTAAAAGTTTTTTCAATAATTTCACTTAATTAAAGGTTTGTATGTATAAGTTTTGTATGTATAACTAGGCAAACAAGTGTCCTTCAATAAAAAACAAAATGAAGAAGAAGTCGACAGAAGAATAAACAACACATGGAGAAAATACTGGTCACAAAAAGAAGTACTTAAAGGCGACTACCATCCAAAGTTAAAAAAGATAATAATGGACACTTGCATACTACCTTGTCTGACATATGGTTGTCAAACATGGACATACACAAATACAATAAAAAATAAAATTTCCACATGTCAGCATGCCATGGAAAGGAGTATGTTGAAGTTAAGACGAATACATAAAGTCAGAAATGAAGAGATCAGGAAAAGAACTAAACTTGTGGATGCCCTAAAACAAACACTGCGTCTAAAATGGCAATGGGCTGGTCATGTGTCAAGATATACAGACAAAAGATGGACTAAGACTGTGACTGAATGGACAGGACCACCTGGAAAAAGACATCAAGGAAGGCCACAGAAGCGCTGGTCAGACGACATAGTTCAAATAGTTGGAAAAACAGGAATAAATTGGATGAAATTAGCTACAGATAGAGAACAATGGAAGGGACTCGAGGAGGCTTTTACCCAATAGGGATCAGTGAAAAGAATTAACAAATAATACAACAACATATAAACAAACATTATATTCGCTGAAATAAATAAAGCTGTAATAATAATAATAATAAGCCCGCAGGGCAGCTTGTGGCGAGCTGTTGGGGAGTAACGACCCCACGGACCCGAGTGCTCCCGAGAGTCGGTCAGGGTCTCCGTCTCCGGCGTGTCTTCGTCGGTCGGAGTGGACCCCAAGGGGACCCGCAGGACTCTCAGCTCTGGCTTGCCTTCATTGGCCGTCCAGAGAGGAGCCGTTAGAGCTATATGCTCCAGGGGTGGAAGTGAAAGATGCATAAGACGCGAGTTGGCACAGTGGCTGTTAACAGCCACTGGGTAGAAAGCGGCGCACACCTCTCGACACCCCTGAGCCGCTCACACCGATGTTGCTGATGTTGCTCCTGGTCGTCTTCGCGACGGCAGTTTCAGGGGCCCATCTAGTCAGCGGCAAGTCACCACCTGCCTCGATAACGTGTTTTAGCATTGTTATGGCAGGTGTCCGGACTTCTCTACAATAGCCCAGTCTCATTGTCCATCCAAACTTCAATCCATAGACCGGTATACTATTCACTTTTTCTGCAATAGTCCCAATGCCTGCTGCGACCGGTTCATGGGTGTTTATTGTTGCGCCTGTGAATGGGTTCCAGCAGGCGTTCTACATGACATTAAAGCTCTCCAAGGGGCCTCTACGTGTTGGATCTATATCCCCACGCAAGCCTATCAAAAGACCGGGATTTGTAGGCCCGTGAATTCCAAAATGGAGAAACAAATATAATAATAATAATGTATAAGTTTATAGGTCTCATTCTCATGTTATGGAAAATAAGATTCACTTATTAGTCCGAGCAGTGTATGTATTATGTATAGTTGAACACATACTTTTTTTTACCACCCAGGTACTACCTCTAATGGACCCGGGTATGTCCTTACTACATCCAAGACCACCGGTGGACAGGCAGCAGCATCCCTCAAATTCGGTATACTCGACTGCGATCGCCAACCCACCAAGCCAAGTGTGGCGATTATGGCATTCACCCCCCCATAAGGGGGAGGCCTATGTTCAGCAGTGGACGTCTTATGGCTGAGATTATGACTACCTCTAATATACTAAGTAATATGGGTTAACTCAGGGGTCACTTTCTCACTAGACATCCAGCACCAGGCCCTCACTGCATTTTCCGGGACTTGAATATAAAAATGTTATTCTTTGCATGCGCCAAATTGGCCAGCTTGTGGACCGTAGTTCATTGAACCCTGGTTAAAGACAGAAATTTTAAACTGATCTGTGTTAATGTTAGTTTTGGAAACCTAGAAAGCTAAAATTCTAGTTTGTATCCATAACTTGCAACTCACAGGGCTTGGTTTACTGAACATGTAATTAAATACTAGTCTGGAGTTAAATTAAATTGTTATATTCATCAGTTCAATTGGTTTTTTTTTTATATAATTTAACTACTTTATAATTCCTATCTTCAAATAACTGACTAAACTTTTTCACAAAAATTTACTATCTTGATCATACCACTTTCTCACTAATTTTCAATGATTCATCACATCATTTCACAGAAAAGTAATGTCTTGCCTTGCTGGTATGCATTGTATGAATCCTGATTGCCAATAAAATATTAGGTAATGATAGTAAACAACTATAGTCGTAATAATAACTATTTGGCTATAGTAAATATTGTTTATCAATTTTGGTCTACATACATTTTCTACTAATAGAGCTTTCTAATAAGATAGTTAACTTTATATTATGAAGCTTATTGGAATCCTATCGTAGGATTTTTATACCATAGATTCAACAATGTGTCTTGGTTCAAAATAGAGTTACAATCCAAACGTATTTTTTGTAAACAATGATCCAGATGATAGACGTACAGCTACAACATGTAAACATACACCCTTCCGCTTCACCCAGTCAAGGAAACAGAAACGAACTTTTACCTTGGGTCTGGTAAAACTATTTTTTTACTAGCTCGTGCTGCAGGAGTGCATTTCGACTTTTCCATAGCCATCAAGTAGCTGACGTCGGCCAGCACTGCTTCGAGGTCCGCCATTTTGAGAGTAGATTTATCGCCTTCACTAGAGAAAAACTAAACAACACTTCACAACACAAACACTGCCTGAATTACTCGCGTACCCAACGACAGTCATAACCTTCCACACATGACCACTGAACAGTCTTTCATTAAAACATTTGTTGATGAATGGTGACACATGCTGATCATTTACATTTTCGTTATTTATTCCACAAATCGACACAATAGCCAACACTGTCGTGTATACATCAAATGTTCTGTATTATTTGTGTTACACATTCGCGGTTTTCAAGCCTATTCCTGACAGAAAACCACAATCGCGATCGCGACAATTAATAAATTCGCCATCACCCACCCGTCATCTCACAACTGACACGCACGGTACCATCATTACCATCGTAATCATTCGGTCGAGAATCGCCCATTGCAATAATTTCATTCATTCGTTCAATAATCAGTTCTCATTCGGTCAGGTTTTAAGCCAGTTTTACACCATCTGGCTGAAGAAATTTGTAGTGTTGCTTAAAACTTATTAATTTATCGGATCACATGTAGAATTGGTTAATTTATGAAACCGACAGTATGATTTAAACTGAAACGCTACGGTCAACATAAACGCATAGTTAAAACTTAAAAGCATGGCATGTCGTTGAAAATGTAACAAATAAAATCTTAAATTGTTATAGTCTAAAATATACTCTTTCACCTACTTACCATTTTTTTTTAAGTTCTAGTTTTTTTTTTCAAGTTATATTATTAGTAGTCGTGGAATCCGGTGGAATAGTGATGAACATGCTTAATAACCATTGAATTTTCTATAGCTTTTCTAACAGAGGCTCAAATAGAACACACCCCATTAAAAAAAACTGCTGTCAGCTGACATTGACAGTGTCATATTGATTGCCCAACAGTGTTGCCAACTTGGCATAATTGATGCCAGATCTGGCATATTTTCACTTGCTTTGGCACCAAAACTTTCCATTTAGCATCTGGCATATTTTTTAGCATAATTTAGTCTAAGCCAAGTTTGCACCAACTTGGTAGCAACAATATGCGCTATCGCCTTATGTGGTTCACATTTTCATATCAAAAGTCAAAATTCGACTTTTGTGGACGGATGGACGTCGACGGACTATATAAAGTTGGTCAAGCAGATCCTGTCAGTAGAAAAAGGCGGCAAGTTTGAAAAATGTATGTGTTTTAAGTATCTAATTTCAAGTTGATATTTTAGCATTTTTTTTAGCATATTTCAAAAAACTTTGGCAAAATTTTGGCATAATCTAGACATTAATCTAGCATTTTTTCAAAATCCGAGTTGGCAACACTGATTGCCAAGCATATAGCAGATTGACATTGTCAAATGTCACTAATAATTTCAATTCGATTTTTAGTTTCGTTCGTATTGAATGCGTAATGAAATCGTGATTAAGTATTTTTTTACACACGCGCTTTAGGAAAAGATTCGCGCTGTTGACCCGGCTTGTCAAATATTATTGTAAGTATTACGTTGGGACTTTCTTACAATAACATTGGTTTTATGTTGTCCGGCACGAAGCTTGTCTCTTTATTTATTAACAAAATATTTAACCAAAATCTGTTTCATATTTAACGTAATAAAGTATTAGAAGCTGAGAGTTCATTTACATTAATCTGCTTAAGGTTAAACGCAATCTGCTATTGCACCTACCATATTTTAATAGTAGGAAAAATATAGCAAAATTTTAAAATACTAGGATAACATGATTAGGAAACCACGTTTTTCTTTAGTTTTATATTACTAAACACGTGCAAGAGCAAATGTTCTTTATTAATGACCAAAAATTATTACAATATCCTATCGAGTAAAACTTAAACATCCTGAAATTCCCAAAATAGTTTTGACATGAATACTAGTAATAAAATAACATTGACTCGTCACTATATTTTTTTATTTATTTCAGAAACATGATGGACTACTGCCCTCCAAATGTTACTTTGGGGGAAATATGGGTGGACCATGGAATTTCCCAATGTTTTATGGAAACTGCTTCTGCAGTGTTCATTGGTGGATTTCTACTTGTTTTCGGCTTAATACAAATCATTATGTATAAAAGGTAAGTTTTGTTTGAAATAATTAATAAAGCTAATTAATCTTCTGAGTAACTTGGTGACAGGGCATGCTTGATTAATTCAAGTTTGAATAACAATTATTTGACAAGAAATGATTTGAAATCATAAATTATTTATCTGCGGTTGAAATGGTGAAGGAAATATGGCTGAATTTAATTTGTTTTGAAAATGATTAAAACGAAATAAATGCAACTCTGTTCCAATGCAAAATGGTTTACATTACATTGAAGTATTTAGTTGTAAAGGTAGGACCATGAACCTTTAGCGGTTAGATGAAAAAGTTGCTTGAAAAAGTTTTTACAAAATTAATATGAGCAACGCTGAACCAGCGCCTTTTCTGTGCCATGAGACATGGCTTAATATAGTAATAGTTAAGTTTTTGGTAATTAAGTTGTTTTGCATGTTCTTATCTTGTACTTTTCAATGCCATGTATGTTGTGGGTATGAGTAAAGAAATTATCTATCTATCTAAGCTAAATGCTGATTAGGGAATGCAAATTGGTTATAACCGTAACCGAAATATTTGGTTATAACCGAATATTTTGACAAAATTTCATAACTGAATATTGGAAACTCGAATAACCAGTTACGGTTATTTTCAGTTATTTATTTATGACTTAGATTGTATGTTTTTATCATCTAATGGCTACAAAATCCTGCCTTGTTTGGCTGTGACGCCTGTAACTATAATTTTTGTCATTCATGAACTTTAATAACTAAAATATACCAAATTTACTTCTCTTATTTTTATTGAATATTGGTGTGTTTTATTAAAAAACGAAAACTTTTACTCACATTCCCTAATACTGTAGGTACTAAAATAAAGATTTTTGTATTTTTTTAATTACTTCATTGTAAATTTATAATTTTCTTCGAAAATAACCGTGACCGATTATAACCGATATTCGGTTATTTATTGGGCATAACCGTAATCGAAACCAGTTATGAAGTTTGGCCGGTTATTGCATTCCCTAATGCTGATAGAGAAATCAGTGAATATAGAGTGACAAATTACTATATTAAATAGTTCTTTAAATGATGATGCACTATTAGTGCTTTATACTACAATACATTAATTAAATTGACACAATTAAATAACAATTATTACTGATCCACTTGTCCTAACAAGGCATTCACTAACATATTATAATAGCCTATTATAATAAACTGTAGTATGATTGTGTGAAATAGAACTTATCAAACATTATCATGTCTTATAATTGCATACTATTTATACATAGCTGAATAATTATCTGACGGACCATACATACAGTTATCTCCTACTGAATGAAGATGTTATGTCATACATCAGTTTATATATAGTCAAGATGTTTATACTATATGATAAGATATATTTACTTTTAACAAGTCACGTAGGAAGATTTATCTTTTGCAATCAATAACCCTACACAGATAAAATCTAAACAAACACAGAAGTTCAACATTCAGTTAATGGTCAACTGAAAATTCGTAAAACGTAAACCTTATTCCAAAGACGTAAGGTCCTTTGAGGGTCACTTAAGAGGGTGCTAACGCAAAAGTGTAGTTTATATTAGAGTCGGACTCGCCCACCGAGGGTTCCGTACTTTTTAGTATTTGTTGTTATAAAATTTCAACTGTCTAGCTACCACGGTTCGTGAGAAACAGCCTGGTGACAGACGGACGGATGGACAGCGGAGTCTTAGTAGTAGGGTCCCGTTTTACCCTTCGGGTACGGGACCCTAAAAACGACTATACTTGGGAATTTAGGGTGCATGATTGCACAGATTATTGAGTGCCTAATTGCAGAGTTTGCCGAATCTGTTTCAAATGAAAAGTTATCATTCAACCACACATTTAATTGACAATTGTTAAACCTTATAAGCAAGAACGATTATTGGGCAGTTGAGTGTTGCTTTTAGTAGAGTCGATGTCAAAGATATGTTTACATTTTTCGCCTTATTACAAAGGAGTAAGGTGCAAAAGTGTACACTCGCACTCAGATTTTTTAAAGGCGTGTGTACAGATTACATTTACGATCCGATTTCTTATCTCAGTGACGTGTAAAATTGATATACCGGTTCAAGTTCATGCGCTATCAATATTTTTCGCATAATCGTCATTACAGCATTCCAGTTTATATCAAAGGAAATGAATATATGTATATCTAATTTATGAATTATCTGATAAAGGTGATAGAAGAAGATTTGTCTTTTTTAGAGTTCCATACCCAACAGGGACCTTGTTACTAAGACTCCACTGTCCGTCTGTCTGTCACCAGGCTGTATTTATCTCATGAACCGTGATAGCTAGACAGTTGAAATTTTCACAGATAATGTAGGTATTTTTGTCGCCGCTATAACAATAAATATTAAAAAGTGCGGAACCCTCGGTGGGCGAGTCCGACTCGCACTTGTCCGGTTTATATTTATGAATATCATCATAGGCAGCGGGCGCGGAATTTTTGAATGCTCTACGTAAAAAGAAGCTTTAGGTTTTCGTCAGTAGTTAACATTGGAAGATGGTACTAAACCGCCATTTTTAACAAACAAAAGCGATTGCTTGATGTCTAAATAAATAAACATATCATATCATAAGTACTTCTGCCCGTGACGCATCAATTACGTAAGTATTTCACTATTTCTAACAATACGAGGGGCGTTTTGCGCACATAATAGATTCGATTTCATACCTACACCTCTACTTTATTATGTATGTATGACTAGTTGTTTAAAGGATAGGCTCTCAAGTATTTAATTTTAGTTCAGATTTTACGCTAAGATAATGACATGCGACTATCTTAAACTCTCGGATTCCACTTCGGCTTGTACAGGGCTTACAATAATTATTTGTTTTACAAGGAGGCAAAGTTTTTGTTTAACCGCTCGTGTTAATATTGATACCCAAGCAAGCGAAATATTCCAAAATTGAAAATATGGAATCTTGAGCGTTGCGAGGGTTTCAAAGCACAAGGGTTAAACAAAATTTGCCCCCGAGTGAAACACAAAATTATTCACCACACTAACCGGCTCAGGTAGTTCCTAAAACATAAAATGTATGTATTTATTTTCAGATATGCGACGGAGGTTATGGACGTACGATCCTCGCGACTATTTTGTGTACAGATACTTTTTACGCTATTTGTGCCGGTGTTAGCGGTGGCGAGGTTCCTATTACAAGCGTTCGTGTTCAAAGGAGGGCAGATATATGGATATATGGTAAGATACAAATAAATAAACATCACTCAAATAAAATATTACATTACTACAGGGAAATAGAGAACTGCCGACCGAAAGCGAAGGCATTATCTTAACACAAGGCCCACAAGTACTATGGTAACTGTAATGCCTTTCTCCTAAAATGTGTGGAAATATAGCCAAAAATCAATAATAATCCAAACTTTTAATGTACGTTGTACGTTGCACAAGACGTTCGGGCAAGGTTACTTTGTTGACCTAGGCCGGGAATGTTGTATGGAAATCTATTGCCGGCGCGCTTGGCTTGCACGAAGCCCGTGTAACACGATGCTTCGTGACCTATTATTTCGAACTTAATGACAATATTTCCCCGCATGTTTAATAAACTATTTATTATTCAACTTTAGTCAATCCATTCGCGTCAGCTCTAGACAGCACCGTAAATGGCGTAAATACCTATTATAATAATGGCGCAAATAAACTGCGTCGTTTTTAGGTCCCTCACGTCGGTGACACAAAATAGATAAGTACAGAAGTCAATCACATGTATGTACTTTACTTTTCATACCTACGCTCGGCGGTCGCTCTAGGGTTGCGATTGTTGCGAACTATGACTTATGCACAAAAACTATCGTGGTAGTGGCACTCGTATCTATCATATCGTATCTAGTATTTAGTTGTTTGATTTATTGTTGAGGATGAAACGGGAAGAATGGAAATATAAATTAATAATAACATGAATAACTCAAATAGGTATTTTAATTTTAATGTCATTGTTATATTACAAATTTGCCACAGAAAATATCTTGCGATGATTCCGAGATTGGCGAAATACACGATTATTATATTTTTAAGTGTAATAAATTCGCATTCTCATGTACAATGCGTATGCGAATTTATTAAATTCGCATACGCATTCTCTCTGAAACCACTGGTAGCTTAAAAAACGACAATTCACCGTTTAATGTTGAATTTAAACAACCGTCCACTGTACAGTTATAATAACTTTTTGTTTTGTTTCTCCATTATTGCACAAAAAAGTTCACAGACGCGTGTCTCAAGCGGATGGCACTCGCGCTCGCACTGGTCCCAACTGGTCCGAGATATCGTGTCCGTGAGCAGTGTCTATGTGTGCGTTGCTCGAGCGCGCTTTGTATGTAGGTTGATTTCTGTACCTATCTGTTTTGTGTCGGTGAGCCTAGGTGCGTGCGTAGTAACCGTAAAATTATTATAATGATGACTAAGTAAATAATAACTATTTTCATACATTCATGATCATTATAATCTGAAATCTTGGTGTTAAAAGTATAGGTACCTATACATTACTTATTAGCCGCTATTTTCCTTTCCCGTTAATACCTACTTAAGTTCCCGTCTACTGAATAAAATAATTAACTTTAGGTAGGTACCGATCTTGCCAAATTAATGTGTTTAGAGGAAATACGATTAAGGCGATAATTTACTGGAAATTCTATATTATTATTCTATTTATTAACTCCATACCCAAACAAGAATTTCAATTAAAAAAAATGTAGGTAGGTAATGTTACGCCGGCGTTTTGAATACAAAAAGCAAAATTTCTCTTAACCCTTCGTATGCAATGCGGGTTATAGGTACTAAAATCGTCGGATCAATTCAAACCTCGGCCATGCCGTATAGAGCAAAATAAATGCAATGGTACTGAAAAATGCGAGCAGAATCCTAAACACGCGTAGACGAAAGGTGCCGTAACATGGACTGTTATAGATCATAGTTTCCTTGTACTGTACCTATTTACTGTTAACCTCTAGCCGCCTAGAGACCTATAAAAAGGTCTCCTGTTCCATTCTAATTTGAACTATGTGTTGACAAAATAAAATTTAATTTTGCTTGGCAAGGTTTGACGTATGGGCGGCTAGAGGTTAATTCTAATTTGTGACACCATCCTTTCCAGATTCTAGCAATGGTAATAACGATAGTGATGTTCCCACTATCAGCATACCTGGCTGTGTTGGAAAGGCGGTTCCTTTTGCCATCCGTCCCGCCGCGGGGTCATGGGTTTGTGCTTCTGGTCTTCTGGGCGCTGATCTTTGTGTCTGAGAATCTGTCCTTCCTCAATTTGAATAAGGAGGGGTGGTGGTGGCATTTGAAAAAGTAAGTTGTGTTCTCTTTCTAAGATTTTAAGAGTCTTTTATACTACTAGCGACCCACCCGGCTTCGCACGGGTAAACCTTAACAAATTATACACAAACCTTCCTCAAGAATCACTCTATTGATAGGTGAAATCCGCATGAAAATCCGTTCAGTACTTTTTGAGTTTATCGCGAATATACAAACACACAAACAGACAGACGCGGCGGGGGACTTTGTTTTATAAGGTGTGGTGATGGATTATATGGCTTAAACAATATTGAAAAACAATATAGCTAGTTTTGCCAAGCCGACCGGCCCCAGTTTCATGAAATGGTTAATTCTACAGTCTGGCTGTCGTAGCCAGTCTTTAAAATTAATATGCACTATATATGACACTTTTAAGAAACTTAATTCATAACGTTGAGATTAGGTGACCAAATGTGAACATATTTACGATTGTATTTTTGTAACATTTGGATGAGAAGACTTAAAGTTTGAGAGTAATTATAAACGAGTGTCAATATTATAAAACACGAGAAAAATACGCCATGCGCGTAACACGAATAATAATTTGCTGTTCCGCACACGTATTGAAAGTCGTATGTGGTCCTTAAAAAGAAGCACATTCAAAGCATATACGCATTGTAATATCCAGACATCGTAAATTTTATAGTATTTTCGGTGCAGCGGAGTGGTGTTAACGGAATTGGTATAAACGATTTCAACCCTAATGATTAATTAGCATTATTACAGTAATAACCTTAATCTACCATTTCAGTTAGAATTATCTATACCATTTCCGTTAACACCACTCCGCAAAAATGCTATAAAATTTACTGTTTCCATTTTTTTTGTATACTGTCTGGTAATATTTGTTCGTTTCAGTCTGCAAGACCGTTTGGAGATGTCTCTGTTCGTGGGCCGATACGTGTCATGCATGATCATGTTTATTCTTGGAATGAAGGCGCCCGGTATCATGCACCAGTTTGAGCACCTGGCTGAAGACGACCAGCGAAGGCTCATCCCGCCTAGGGTAAGTTTAAGTTGGCTTTAGTTAGACTGAGTACTTACTGTAATAATTAGGTTACCTTGATACCTTGAAATATTAGGGAGAGTTTCCACTGGGTTCAAGTTTTCTAGATGCCAATAATTACCTATATCCATCAGTAGCGGCGCGTCAAACATATCCATAGGCAAGCCGGGGCTAATTTGGCTTACATATTTCCTTTACAACAATGCTCAAACGTCCAAAAACAGGCAAGCCGGAGGGAATCGGCTTTTATGGATGCGCCGCTACTGATATCCATATAAGTTTTGCCGAATCGTCGCAGCAGTGCAAGTAATAGGGCAGGAGTTCTCAAAGTGCCGTAGGTATGCGAAAGCGTTCGCGACAAACGACAAGTATCTATAACCACACTTTCTTTTGATTAAGATTTTGAAGTTTGAGAAATCCTGTAATAGGGCTAGTTGCCTTCAAGAGTGTCTTGCATTTTTATACGGCTGGACACTGCGTTAAGGGGCCCACAGATTACCAGTTCGCCAGACGATACCAGCCTGTAGTTGTTTGGAGCTGTCATTTTTTACGTTTTAATGACAGGCTGCTATCGTCCGGCGAACTGGTAATTAGTGGACCCTTTTATACTCTTGTTCACAATCACAACCTGCACAAGAGTGCACAGTGTGCAAGAGCCATTATGTAGGTATAATATTACCTACATGAGAAATGCAACGAGTTTTCTAGTCCATTTGTGAACTTTATAGAAAAAGTTGATTGATGTTATTATGTCAACTGTCAGTTTATTTTATTTAGTTTACGTTTTAGGTTAAGATGTCATGTCCATATCAAAATCACATTAAAGTATTATCAGGAGATTCCAAAAAAGATGTTAATCAGGTTATTTATTGTTTCCCCCATGTTGCTTTATGAGATATATTTAAAATTTGGAAAAATAAGGTGAGTAAACAGTCTGAGAAACCAATACAGCTTCCTAATTTACGATACAAATCTAACAGATTTTTTTGTAATATTTTTTGTGGTACTAACTAAGATGTATGTATATTTCCAGACTGTTTACTGAAACGATAAGAAATGGGCATGGAACATTTTTACTACACTTCTCCACCTGTGAGATATTTTTTATAACACTTTTTTTAAATTCATATTTTTATTTTCTGCCCACTGAAGCTCCTTTCGTGTAAATTTCATATATAGACTCACCTTAAAACATATGAAATGGGCTAAACTCAGAAAAAGCTTTTAATAGGAGTTATTATAGATCGTTTTTTTTAGCATTAGAAATAGACTACGTGATCTTGACGTGTCTTTTAATTGAAAAAACGCTTTTTATTTTTAATAATCAGTAAGACAGTAACTATTACTTATAAAAGCAAAAGAATGTAAATAATCGTATATGATTCATAATTGTTACATATTTGCCGTGCCTTATTTTTCAAAAGTGTTTTTCAATAAAAAGACACGTCAAGATTTCTTACCTTTTTTCTGATGCTTAAAAAACGAACTATAAGTGTGTAAATTCGCCGACAGTTCTGCAGTTTGGCGAAATTTCAATTAAGCCTGTAAAATTTGTTTATTGTGTATGTTAGAAATAAATTAAAAAAATATATTTCAGGTCGAGAACCAGTCCACATTCCGCAATGTATTCAGCAAGCTTCGCACTCTCATGCCGTACTTGTGGCCGAAGAAGAGTTGTCTGTTGCAATTTAATGTGCTCATCTGCATCCTTCTGCTCATCTCTGGCCGTGTGATCAATCTATTTGTGCCTATTTACAGTAAATATATAGGTGAGTACAATGAGTACGCTTTTATTACTGTTTACTGTACAGGCTGCTACAGAGAGGAATGATGTGACCTTCGTGTGTCATTCAGCTACCAGTTAATTTCTTTTGTTATTTTCTTTGCTGAATATTACACTATCATATTACTAATTTAGCTCAAATCTAAATCACAAAAGTAAAACCGTCTATCGAGTCGAGGTATCCAAATTTGGCTTACACATACATACCTGTAGCTACTTAAAACTTCATTTCATGACAACGATGTCGTGGAAAATTGTCCATTTGAAATTGTCATTACATTAGATTGTGACATTCCACCTAGCAAATGCTGTACTATGATGATTTATAGAAAAAGGAATGCCTGGTTCGTGTACTGTTCGAATGGAAAAACTACGTTAGATACGTACGTACGTACGGATTCGTAACGAATATTCGAAAGAAAAACCAAAGTTACCGACATAGCTCAAAGAATTAGCAAGCTGAAGTGGCAGTAGGCTGGCCATATCTCACGGAGAACCGACAACCGCTGGGGTAAACGTGTTCTTGAGTGGAGACCGCGACTCGGCAAACGTAGTGTAGGAAGCCCTCCGACCAGGTGGGATGACGATCTGCAAAAGACTGCAGGCAGATGCTGGATGCGGCAAGCTGAAGACAGGGCGCTTTGGCGCTCTTTAGGGGAGCTAGGGCTATGTCCAGCAGTGGACTAATATAGCCTGATGATGATGATAATGATGTGTTTGTGCCTGTTGTTTGTAAAAATCTTAAATTAAGTTTTGTCAATTTTTTGCAGTGGATAGTATATCAATACCGCCGATTCTATTCCGATGGGACCTAGTGCTTATCTACGTGTTCTTCAAGTTCCTGCAAGGCGGTGGCACGGGCGGTATGGGCTTCATCAATAACCTCAGGACGTTCTTGTGGATTCGGGTGCAACAGTACACCACTAGGGAGTTACAGGTGATTATAACATTTTTAATTATGGATGGTAAATATGTATGTAGGTAGATAATATATATATGTATGTATATGACATCGTACGATTGTGCATCCGTTACATTTAATTTAGGGTAGGGTAACGTATCTTCCTACCGTCAGTTTCTAATTTAAGTAGCGAGATTGTAAACTGACGAGTTTTTACAATTTTACGGTGATATGGTTTTTTTTTTCTTGGCACCCCACTAGTGGTTGGCACTTTCAATCTTATTTTAAGGCAGTAGTGATAACTTTCGTAAAAAGATGCTAAGAATTAATACATTTCAGTGCAAACTACTGAGTAGTTTATCCTACTATTTGCCATTTGTAGGTAGTTATTACGAGACTCGAGCGCTGTAAACGGTTATTGATAAAACATTTTTACACCATTTTACAATGATGTAAGGTCAGAAATAATACCTTAGTCGTGTTGAATCTCTCACTATGCTCGGACTTCAACAATCACTATCACTACCCACTCCCTTTATAACGGCCTACATATATGCCATAATATTATACCTTGTTTTTTTTTTCAGTTGGAATTATTCAGGCATCTTCACAGCCTACCTCTCCGCTGGCACTTATCCCGAAAGACCGGCGAAGTACTGCGAGTCATGGACCGAGGCACAGATTCCATAGACAATCTTCTATCCTACATATTGTTCCAAATCACACCGACCATTGTGGATATAGTCATAGCTATCGTGTATTTTGTCACGATATTTAATGCCTGGTTCGGACTTATCGTGTTTGTGACGATGGGGCTTTACATATGTAAGTAACTGTACCATAGACTAAAAGCATTTATACACCATTTTACCGAGACGAGACTGAGTGAAATAGCAAGACACGTTCGTACTTTTCCGTGAAAATACAATGGAAAATACTGTCCTACATCTGTAATTAGTTTTGGCTGTCGTGTATTTTGTGGCAATGTGTTTTATGCCTTGTTTGGACTCATCGTGTTCGTAACCACGACAATTTACAAGGTCGTAACTAACAAAACCTCGTATCTGTTAATAAAGTAGTTTTGTGTATCTTTCGTGGTCACCGGTCCGTTAATTTTATCAACCAGAGTTACCGCATGATATACGGAGCCGCAGAGCGCCATCTTTTAGACACATTCACGGAATCAAAAGAGTACATTTCTATCTTCTTCTTGATCGGGACACTCTTGACAGAGCGGTCGTGGTCATCATTGGAAGTCTCCCTTTGTGACACGTTTGACATTTCTATCTATCACTTATCAAATCACACAATAACAATCTGTTTTCAGTTGCAACAATCTGGGTAACGGAATGGCGGACAAAGTACCAACGTCGCATGAATCTCGCCGACAACGAACAAAAGGCCAAATCGGTGGATTCTCTACTCAATTACGAAACTGTCAAGTACTATGGCGCCGAGTCGTATGAAGTTATGAGCTATCGGGACGCTATTCTTAATTATCAGGTCAGTAACTAATGGGCAAGCTAACAGAAGGGGCAAGATGGTTTTTTAAACATCCTGGGCCATGTTGCATAATAAACTACAACTAATATTACAAGCGGAACTCCTTTTCTAATTTCATTTATTAGAAAAGGAGTTCCGCTTGTAATATTAATTGTAGTTTATTATGCAACACGGCCCTGAAGGGCAAGATTGAGGAGAAAAGACACAGAGGAAGGCCCAAGCTCACATATCTCAGCCAAATAATAGAGTTTCTGTCGTGTTGTACGAGGGAGTTAAAAGGCTGGCCCAGCAAAAAGAAGAGTGGCGATTACTCCACCGACATGAGCATAGCTCTTAAATATTGTTGATGAATTGTGGGTCTTGCGATTTACTTAGAGAGAGGCGAATGTAATGAATAGCCGAGTCCGAGAGCGAGCGAGGCGACGCGCGCGGGGCACGGCTACACTGGCCGTTTTGTATGCGACGAAATTGCCTCGCGCGTATGTTCGCTATGTGTGGACTCGGCTATTGAAATTACACATAGGTGAAATAGTATAATGAAAAATTATTAAAATTCCAAATTTAATATTGCGCTCTCAGTTTGATGTCCTGACATGTCGTGTTGTTGTATGCGTGACCTCTCTATAGTGTGATATCAACAACACATACATATAGCTTACGACTTGACAATATATTTAAAATGTTTCTTTTTACTTTTATTTCAGAAAGAAGAATTCAGGAATTTATTGACATTGAACATCTTGAATACGGTGCAAAATATCATCATTAGTGGAGGTATTAGATCGTATATTTTATACATTAATAATACGAACCACTGCTTTTATCCTATGTAGACAGGAATTTTTAGTCAAAATTGTGATTAAAGTTATCTTGAATTTTAACCTTTTTCTAATCATAGTACGATTCTCGACCACATACGCACTAATACAATTTTAACTTTAGCATTACGATTTAAGGTTCAAATTAGATTGGACTTTCGAGAAATGTGGCTTTTCTTCAAATGAATCATCAAAGCTGGATTAATTGGAATATATTTGGATTTTTAGGGAAAACCTTGTAAATTGGTGCTGCCTGGAAAAGGGTTAAGATAGAAAAATCGATTCAACTTTAATAGTTTTGAAGTAGGAGATAAGTTACCCTGTGAATCCAATACACTGTATCTGCAGTTGCAGTGTATAAAGTTACAGTGTATTGGATTCACGGGATACCATCGCCCTCACTGACTGTACATCGGTGGACCTGGACCTTATGCCTTTTGTAATAAGGTCCATCGATCTACGGTGGCGTTCAAAAGTGCATGGATAGATGTCGACCGTAATGCCTTAATATTACGGTTGAAACATGTTCATGCACTTTTTAACGCCAGTGTACTGTTAAGACTGTTGCTGTATGTACACTACCTCTAATATTACTACTTGTATTATCCAGGTCTGTTAACGGGGTCCCTGCTTTGTATATCCATGGTGGTCAACACTAAAGTGCTGACGGTCGGTGACTACGTGCTCTTCGCTTCTTATATCATTCAGCTGTATATACCGCTCAACTGGTTCGGGACTTATTACAGGTAAGCATAGACTAGGAATCCTCTAGACGGAGTTTAAAGTAATTATTTCAAATATGCTGCCAAAAATACAAAAATACTGGGGTGCAGGGGACGAGGTGAGCGAGTCCCGTGGCGTGATTGGTCCGTTCAAAGACACGGACGTCACACAAAGACACTTTGACTTGAAAATGGAGTAAAACTACCGTATTTGTGGCAGAGGTGGTAGCGCTACTATGCTTAGTCTGGAGGATGTCTTGTCTGTGCTGGTAAGCCTAGCCGTAACAACAGCGTAGTTAAGACAAAATCCAATGTGTTGATGTTAAGGGAATACATATCCTCCTAAGGCCCAGCCATACAAATGAAAAATGCAATATTTGCTACAGAAATTTGAACCCACAATGTAGGATATAGAGTTGATTTTGCGTTGTTCAAAATCTGAACGAGACAAAGGAAAAGCAACTCTGTTCCAATCGAATATGATTTAAATTTCATTGAACTGAATAAGTACTATAGGTGGGACCTTGGGTCTTAGGAGGATATACCTACTCAAACACAACCAACTTGTCAGTAGAAAATGGCGCGAATTTCAAATTATCTATTGGAGACCAACCCTACATTATACATTATGATTAAAAGAAACAGTCCAACGGACTCCAGATTTGATGGGCACCCCAGCGTTTTTCATAGTTTTGATGTGCAGCATGTGTAGGCAAGTTACGTTGAAGTAAAATTAGTGCTTGAGCGAAGCTGGTTACGTACGAGTATGTGACCGAGGCCAGTTACGGAGAAGTAAAAATAAGCTTCGATCAAAACCAGTTTTCCAAACTCCGGTTACGTACGTGTTCGAAGGGGTCCAGATATTCTCGTCGTCCGGTCGCATTCCTCAACCGATTCTCGTGAAAAATTTTGAGCAGGTTCAAGAATTAAATATATTTGTTGATTGCAGAGCAATCCAAAAGAACTTCGTCGACATGGAGAACATGTTCGACCTGCTTCGAGTGGATTCAGACGTCGTGGACGCGCCCGGCGCTCCTGAGCTACTAGTTCGGCGGGGCGGCGTCGAGTTTAAACATGTTTCGTTTGGATACGGGCCCGAGAGGCTTGTGTTGAAGAATGTTACGTTCAAGGTGGCTCCAGGAAGCACTGTGGCTTTGGTAAGTCAGATTTTACTCCAAAGAACATCGTAGACATGGAGAAAGACGAGACGAGACTAAGCTACTTGTATGCCGCGGTGGAATCAAGGTTCTACATTGTCCAATTCGTCTGAGAGGTTTATTCTGAATAATGTTACGTTTGAAATGGCTGATGACAAAACTGAGGTCTTGGTAAGTCAGTCTTTTTGGTATGTATCCACTTTTAGGAGTGAAAAGTTTTCGTTGCGTTTTGTGTTCTGTACCGATATTTGAGCTTCAGAGAAATGAATAATTAGGCACCATGTATTATTCAATTCAATTCAATTCAAATAATTTATTTCGGAATAATTTATGTCCATAGTTGTTAGTAACAAAAAATAACTTAGAGCTAGCTTTAGTACAATTAATTAATACACACATAACTATTATCACAGACAAAACACAATCATACATAACCTAGTGAGCAATGCAAACGGTTCCAGAGCTCCTGGAAGCGCCCCTGCCATCTCTCTACAATGGTGTTCAGTATGCTGTTTGGGCTGCCACTCGACCTCTTCACTAAGTATGCCACTCTTTTGCGCAAAATAGCGGCGAAGCTGTCCGTGTGAGAATCAGTAAGGGTCATTCCATGTGATTTCAACAAATTTGAATTAAAAAGTGTGCCGCATGATTTTTGATTTGCATAAAAAAAATTGAGGATATATTTCATGGTGGCAGAAGTGCTGAACCACCACCAGTTTTTTTTTTATATTTTAATTTCCAAGTTTTGCCCATTCGAAGTTAGCAGTGGGGTCAAATTCTTGCTTGTACAAAATCAGACCTAACTTTTTTTCTATAAAAGGTAACGAAATAATTATTACTTTTTTTGATTACGTAAGAAATGTGGATATTATACTGTATGACATAATTTATCTGAATTAACTACAAAAAAAATGGTGACCACCCGAAGTGTACACCTAATTGGTCAATTATTGCAATTTTAAAATGGTTCTTGTGCCAACCCTGGTGCGTATCAAATATTACTTTTTTCTGAAATATAATGTACTTGCCGTGTTCATCTTGTAAAATAAATATAATTGTGTTAGATCAATTACTTCTAATAGAAAATTGTAAGTGAAAATTGAGAAACTCGAAAAATGCTCGTGTTTGACTCTAAAAAAATCCATGTGGAAGAGAAAATAAAAATTTGATTGTAGTCAGAAAATATAGCTGATAATTTCGTTAGTTAGATTTAGAAAAAAAAGTTTTGTTATTTTGCCTATTTTTTGAAATATGATTTTTTTAACTGCTCGTCTCATACATTTTCGCTCTTGTTGTATTTATGCAGATTAAAATACATATGACCTTAAACTTATAAATATGAATGAATTCGATGGAAAAATATATATAAAATCCAGACGATTGAAATTTACTTTATATATTTATACAAAAAAAATCATTTGCAAACCTTTTACTTCAAAATTTTCTGAAGTTGAATAACGTCTCACTTTTAATTCATTTTGAGAAATGGGAACGAAGCTATGATAAGAACGTGTATTTTTTATGGTCCTTATATTTTTAAATCGCTCTGATAGATATACCTCAGCTTCTTCGACATCTGATTTTGAGACGAAAAAGAACTTGGTCCCATGAATTTGAACAGTCAACTATTAATAACACAAGCACTTACTACAAAGAGTTTGCACCACTTCATTATCTCCTAGATAAATACGATTTCCTATAGAACTTCGATAAGGATTATTGGGCCGTTTACTTATGTTCGTAAATTAGCCATGTAACATGCAAATAAAGCTTGTTAACAAGTCAGGAGGCGTCGGTTATTCACTACACGGCTAAATTAAGAAACATTCGCAAGTGATTCACAATCCTTGTCAGGTAACAGTGCATTGTCGAATTTCTACCCTCATTAAATTTAGAAATGAAATTATTGCCATGTCAAAAAAAATATTTGAACATAAAAAACGTAAATAATATCCGTATGACCAATTACCGTCCCATTTTTATTAATTTATAATATAAAACATTTTGTATCGATAGTTGTAAAAAGTAGCATGTTAAAAAAATCATATTTCAAAAAATAGGCAAAATAACAAAACTTTTTTTTCTAAATCTAATTAACGAAGATATCAGCTATATTTGCTGACTAAAATCAAATTTTTATTTTATCTTCCACATGGATTTTTTTAGAGTCAAACACGAGCATTTTTCGAATTTCTCAATTTTCACTTATATTTTTCTATTAGAAGTAATTGATCTAACACAATTATATTAATTTTACAAGATGAACACGGCAAGTACTTTATATTTCAGAAAAAAGTAATATTTGATATGCACCAGGGTTGGCACAAGAACCAATTTAAAATTGCAATAATTGACCAATTAGGTATACACTTCGGGTGGTCACCATTTTTTTTGTAGTTAATTCAGATAAATTTTGTCATACAGTATAATATCCACATTTCTTACCTAATCAAAAAAAGTAATAATTATTTCGTTACCTTTTATAGAAAAAAAGTTAGGTCTGATTTTGTACAAGTTGGAATTTAACCCCACTGTTAACTTCGAATGGGCAAAACTTGGAAATTAAAAGATAAAAAAAAAACTGGTGGTGGATCAGCACTTCTGCCACCATGAAGTATATCCTCAATTTTTTTTATTCAAATCAAAAATCATGCGGCACACTCGATTTGTTGAAATCACCTGGAATGACCCGTAAACATCTGCGATGCACTACAAAATCGCGGCAACCCCAACAGCATCCTAAAACCATTGTTTTGTACTGGACTCTAAGGGCCCTGAGCGCCTTCTGCGTGTAGTTAACCCACAGGCTGCAGGTGTAAAAGGTCTGACAATATGCTTTAAAGAGCGTCACTTTAACATTCTTAGAACATTATGAAATGGAACAGCTTTTTTAAAGTTATAAGTATTATTCTGCAGTGACTGTACATGGTCCGATTGCCTTCAATCTATACTCTAACCGCCCCACGGATCTCCGAATTCGCGTCCTGGGAATCAGAATAAATGGCAGTAATTTAAAAGCTCTTTCCCACTGACGTCCAATTTTTTACGATACGGTTTTCTGCAGGATACCGTTTTAGTAGTATATGTGCTAATATAGTAACGTTCACACGAGCATTCTGTTTGCGGGATTCTGCACGCATACTACAGAAAACTGGATCCTACAGAAAAACCGTAACCGCAAAAAACTGGACGTCAGTGGGCAAGAGCTCTAAAGTCCCTTGGTCAATTAGATTGCGCACTGATATTGACGAATGTAGCAAATTTATAGTGTAAGTAATTTTCAACTTGAAAGAAAGAAATCTAAATCTAATCCTTTCAGGTTGGCCCCAGCGGCGCCGGCAAATCGACAGTGATGCGCCTCCTGTTCCGTTTCTACGACGTGAACGAGGGCGCCGTGCTCGTGGACGGGCAGGACGTGCGAACGGTGACGCAGGCCTCGCTGCGCGCCAACATCGGCGTGGTGCCGCAGGACACGGTGCTGTTCAACAACACGGTCCGGTTAGTACAGACTGCAGTCACCACACGGGATTGTTATGCCATTTAGGGTTGCGCGTTGGAGGGTCTGCCATCTTGTAGCCTGAATTGGAATCATATGTGCACATGTACATTGCCAAAGCAAGTGCTACCATAGATGGTAGGTAGGTAGAACGGTAGACCGTTCTCGTCGGTACGTGTCCTTGTGCTTAGTAGGTTCTACCATCTTGTGGGCTACATCGGAAGCATAAACGACACGTTTACGCCTCGCGCCACATCTGACGGCTCCTATACTGCCCCCTAAAGTTCATGCACATAGTGACATAAGACTTTTCCCAGAGTGACACAACATTGCCACTATAATAACATTGCCACTTTATATAGCGCTATTGCATATTATTTTATAGCGCTGTCGCATGATGAGCACATTATATTATTTTTTCAGGTACAACATCCAGTACGGGAACCTGAAAGCTCCGTCGGCAGATGTCATCTCGGCAGCCAAGAACGCTGATATCCACGATAGGATACTCACGTTCCCAGATGCATATGATACGCAGGTAAATTGAATCTCCATACTCGCTACATAAAGGGATCGTACCATACTGGTGGGATACTCCAGACTTGGAAACTTAAATCCTATTATTTGACCCTCAGGTTGGAGAGAGAGGTCTGAGACTAAGTGGAGGAGAAAAGCAGAGGATAGCTATAGCTAGAACAATCCTGAAAGATCCTGCAATCGTCCTGCTAGACGAGGCCACGTCCGCACTGGATACCAATACTGAAAGGAATATTCAGGTAGGTAAACCGAGCCATTACATATATGTGACGTCCCACGGGTAAAGGTACCTTATGGCGAATGGCACTTACGCTATTATTATCACCGCTCCAATACTATTGCAGTGTTATGCAACGTAAGCGCCAGCCGACATAATGTACCTTTTTCCTTGGAACGTCACATATTATGATATGATTGTTATGTTTACTTGATCAATCAATGTTGTTAAGGTAACACCATTAATACATTCAATAAAACTACCGACTCTCGGGTCGGCATTATGCTGAGGCGAGCCCATTTCGTGGTAAACAATATGTTTATACATATATTTAAAGCTTATAATGCTACTTCTGTATGTTTGTATGTTAGTATATCTCGAAATATGTAAATGACTTATGTTTTATGATTCAATAATACTGATGATGTTACAGGCGGCTCTAGCGCGTGTCTGCGCCAACAGAACGACGCTCATCATCGCCCACAGATTATCCACCATCATCCACGCGGACGAGATCCTAGTCCTCAAGGAGGGAGAAATCATAGAGAGAGGAAAGTGAGTATTAACGCCGAATACTCTATTTTTTCTTCATGCGCCTGAAAGGGGTATAAGCGCTAAATCTGGATTCAGTAATTATTTTCTATAACAAGTTGTATTTTTCCGCAAAGATACACAGGACATTTTTGTGTAGAATTTAATAAGCTTTAATGTTGCCTTACACCATATTTTCATAGAGGTCGTAGATTTAGAGTAAAACGCAAATTTCTCCAGAATGGTACATATTTTCCAAGATGGCTGCGATTCCTCGGGGTCCCCAAATGTCAAATAGTGTGGAGATGGAAAAGAGACCTTTAATTAACATACATACCAAATTTTAGGACTCTTCTAGAGATTTCGAGGTTAGACCTAATCCGATTGTGCTAATATTATCAAGAGTGAAGAAGTAACGGAGTGACCTAGTCCCAGATGAGACTGTGGCAATTTCATTCCGAAAAATCAAATGTAAAAAAGTCTTATCTTATCTTGATGAGAGAGATGCACCGGATATTCGGTTACTATCCGGTATCCGGCCATTATGTTAATATCCGGCCGGATACAAAATAGTGACGTACTATCCGGCCGGATACCGGATAGTAACATTGCTTGATTTCGGAGTAAACAAAATTGGATTTAAGAAACAGTCCTGTCATAATCGTACTCATTATTATTTTAAAACAATTTAATCATTCCACAAACTTGCACACGCACTATTTCGAACCTAGAAATGAGTCTGCGCTAACGTTCACTACGAAACAGGCCAAAATCTGCACAATGCGCACCTGAAAAACCGAAATGTAGGTATAGTTCGGCCGAATATTCGGCCGGCCAGATACCGAATATTCGGCCGATGGGCAGGCCGAATATCCGGTATCCGGACAAACAACTATCCGTTGCATCTCTAATTTTGATCCAGTTAACTTATAAATTTCTTTCACAGCCACGAAGCCCTCTTAGCACAAGGCGGCGTCTACGCCTCCATGTGGCAGGACCAGCTCGAGAACCGAAACACGAACGGCAACGGCGTCGAAGAAGAGAGCAATAACAACGACCAGAGGCCGCAGCTCCCGCCAAATGGCTTTGGACACGGCCATGGACATTTATAGATGAGTAACACTTGACTGATCAATGATAGGTCTTATGTCCATGCAGTAAAGGTTATAAATGGTCAGTCATTTGTGTCGATGTATGTTGATGAAAAAGTGGAGCTAATCTATGAGATGTAAAAATATCCTTAGTTTGTGTGAAATTGTGTTCTCTCATTTGTCAGTAAGCTATCGAGCTTCTGTTTCTCTCGAAAAACGGGTTGCTTATAAGTTGGTGATAAAATTTGTGCCGTCGTCGATAACTTAAGGCTCCGTCACACAGGCGCGTTTTGCGGGCGGCGCGTGAGCAGGGCGCCCCGCTTTTACATATAAAACGCTCACGCCCCGCCGGGAAAACGCGCCTGTGTGACGGAACCTTTAGGTTTGTGAATTGTGTTTCGAAAAAGTCGAAGGATATTTTTCAGCATTGATTATGACCGAGTAGGTACCTATAATAAACAATGTCAACATTTTCTTAGTCAACTTTACAGAAGGGAAGGTTCTAGGCTCAGTGTTGGCCCATATGATCAAATACAGTAACAGTTTTTATTTAAGATTTAAATTACCTAAATTCGTAACGAACGAAAATAAAATGTAATAATACATTTCTAATATTGGAGTTGCTTTATCAGTAGATAAGCAGGAAAATTTTTATTTTATGATAATTTAATTGCTAAATGATTTTATTTCTCAAAACCATACATATACTTTTAGGATGTTAATAGTATACTTTATTGGCATGGTCCAACGCAAGTAATATTTGTATATTTGGTACGTTAGAGATAATACCTACATACTAACAACAATTACGCTAACATTATCGGGCGGTGGTGGTGATATTCTATGCCAATCAATGAAGTTCCATTATCTTGCAAATTAGCTCAATTAGCTAATATGTAGGGAGAACTATTTTCAGACTAGACTTCGTTGATTGGTCTACACCAGCGGTCGGCAACCTGCGGCCCGCGGGCCGCATGCGGCTCGTGAACCTGTTACTTGCGGCCCGAGTGCCGCCTTGGCTATTTTGTATGTAATAGTGACAAACGACAATGTCTCATAAAGTCATAAATATTAACAAAGTATGGCCCGCGTCACCTCCGTTAACTACTATGTGGCCCTTGGCTGCTAAAAGGTTACCGACCGCTGGTCTACAGGTTAGCTGTAAAGTATAAGTCAAGAAATAAAATTTAAGGAATGTACTGAGTGAATTTGGTCTTTTGTATCGAGTTTGTAATGGCTCCTCTACACGATGGGCCAGCGCCGGCCACTCCAAGGGACGCAGCCATGCGGTAGAATGAGATAGCAATATCACTTGCTCCCTCTAACGCATAAATGCGTCCCTTGGAGTGACCGGCGTTGGCCCATCGTGTATAGGAGCCATAATAGATACAAGACGCGTTTCGTCAACTTGTGATAGTTTAGTGTAATAGACAATTCTTATGATTCAATTATGACAAACAAGCCTGTTTTAAAATCCCATTCTCATATGAAATTTTTGTTTTAACACATTTAAATTACATTCTAGTTAAGTTATTATCGCTGTTATAGTGCAAAATCATAAACAATGTCTAAAGAGGAATTCAGATTTCGCGCTTCACGTTAGTACCTGGTGCCTGATTTTTTACGGATAATATAACATTCAATGGATTTTGTTAAAATAATATTTATATTTTATTTTCTATTTGGGACACAAACTAGGCTATTAAAAAAAAAAAAAAAGAAAATTTTCTATTTACATAGAACAACGAGACATTATACCCATTGGATTTACCAAAGACGAATCGTCTCAAATACTTAAAATCAATTTTTGTACAATTTTTCAAATGTGGTTATGGTGGATATGTTCTATACTGAGGTCAGTATAAAACATATCTGTATAGAAAGATGCACACCTACCTACTTCTGTCCCTCGCTGGCCGAATGTTCATCATGGATCTTATTATAATATACAGTAAATGGGAAGTGAGATAAATTGCTAATAATGTAGGTATCGAATAATGTTTATTGTGCCTAGTATTATTACCTACAATTAAAATGTTATGCGAAATTGTAAGTTCGGTGTGATTAAATGTTTTCTTTTGTTTTTATTATTCATCGTCTTCTTATTTTTGTCCGAAGGCCTCACATTCAAACTGGATGTTTCATTTGGCTAGACTGATGTGCCATTGGAAATTTTCCATAATTGCGTAATTTCCGCAAGAATAAGTAATTATGGAATAAGTAATTTCGAGAAATTCCCGTAATTTCGTGTGGAAATAAAAAAAATCTTTGTGCAATTTTTGAGAATTCTCCAAATATTTTGGTGACATGCGCCGCGAATAATAAAATGAATATTATATTCGAATGTCGCTCCGATTATGATAGCCCCAAATAATAAAACGAAGAGAAAATCAATGTAAAATTTATTCAATAAAATGTATGGTACGAAGGTTAATAAGTAAGTAGGTAGGTACATATTTTCAGAATGACTTTCCAGCCACCGTATCTGTAAGAAGCAAACAATTTTTCTAAATGTAACAAAAGAACAAGTCTTACTCTAGAAACAAAGTATACCTACTTTACTTACATGATGGTCAGGATGAAATTTATATTTGTAAAAAAAATATTGGAACAAGTGTTGTTTTATGAAATAGCAGATCAGGAAATAGCCATATCTACGAAATGGCTGTGATATCAATATATCGTCGACAACGAAGAATACTTAATATACTTGTACTTCATATTACAATCTAAAATTGATACCTACTGGCAAAAAAAGTTAAATATTTTCTCTATTAACGTCACATGGTAGATATGTTGTTATTTTCTTGCAGCATCTTTGCTTTATATTGTTGATTTCTCCATTGATATTCTTCGACTGACATGGAAGGTCGTTTTCTCGCGAACGCGACACTTTGCATAGAAGTTTTCAGTGATTCGAGACTTCGGGCGGGCCTCTTAGAAGACGAGATCTCATTGGTGAAATAGGGACGATAGTGTGTGACTTGGTCATCTGATCCAATATTTAATGTTGTACGTGTCAACAACATGCTATTCATCTCTGAAGTATAACGCCTAAAAACAAATCAAGTTATTAAATCTATAATACTGAAAATGTAGTCACAATATTTTATAGGGATAATGCCGTGAGTAAAGATTGGATGGCTGATGGCTGAAGGCCTGCACCCCTATATTGTAATTTGTAAATTTTGTAATATTGTAAACAGTATCAATAAGCAAATAACCTGAATTCTTTTAAAGTTGGTGCCGAGATTTCGTCCTCAGTGTCGAGGAAACGGAACAATTGCGGACGTTTGCGACTTTGGACATGCAAGTCCATGCCGGATTCGAAGGCGCCGGGTCGTGAGAAAGCAGTAGGCCTGCGAATTATCTTCGAAGGTGGGGCCCAGGCCACTGACCCTGGGTCTATGCGCACAGACCTAGAACAACATGGTAGAGCTTAATAAGAAGCTAAGCGTGCGACGATTAAACAAATGATCTTCAGATTCAGATTATGTTAAGTGCGAGGGCGCTTCATTTTACACACTTCATTTTGGCTAGGTACTTATGCTTATTTTGGTTGACTGTACGTACATTGCACATAACAATAAATTGACGAGCCTAAAGCGTAGCTCTCTTTATTTATTAAACAGTATTGTTTTGCGGGCAGTACCTACAGTCTTTAGTATAATTCTTATTAATAAAAAAAGTAACAGAAAGTTACGTAGCTATTAACCTTAGACCCTCGCTACCCGTACTGTCATTATCTTCAATTGTTTCTTTCCAATCACTGGGCTTATAAAAACCCGTTTGTTTCCTTTTTATTTGCCTTCCTGGTTGTGAATTATCGGGAACTGATAGAGACACTTTCCTAAAAAACACAAAATAACGAAAAAAAATCTAAGCATACTTTTTATTTTGCGTTTGCTGATATTCCCTACATGGTTCTATTCCGAGATTCGAAGAACTTCGTAGTTACCAAAGGGTCATTTTATTAGTTGATAAACAGATTAATATTGTAAGAGATTTAAATTGAACTGTTTTAGTTTAATTTTCTATTTTCACTTTCAGTATTTCAAAAATTAAGCCGAAAGTAGAAAATTAAATAACACAGTTGGCTGACATACCTATTTTTGATGCTGTTCTCCCAGTTTAACCTAAAAGTTATAAAACATATTTTGTTAAATACAGGCAGGGACCGTTACCGGTATTCTGACTACAGGTTATTATTGAGGTATAACCGGTGTAATTTGAATTTGGGTATTTATATCACTTAAGCTCCGAATAGAGGTATTCGAATACCGGTATTCAATAGTGTTATCGGTTTAGCCAATTGACAACAAATACCACTATTTGATAGTTTACTCCTAAAGCTATTACCGGTAATAAGTAAGTGCCAATACCGGTTGTAGTAGTACCACGATTCGTTCCTTCGCTACTCGTCAAGGACGTTGTCCGGCCCGCTTGTAAAGTTGTAAATACTTAAGATTCGGATCTTAGAATGCCCGTTTTCATGTTGCTGGTGAAATTAGCTGTTAGGTGATGATTTTGACGAATACATTTATAATAGCGTTCATTTGATTCTTTTAATTGTTTTTTAATTGTTGATTTAATTGTATTTTATTATGTATGTAGTTTATAATCTCAAAGATATGAGCGCCGATTAGACGTGCGCGCCGCCGCCATAAGGAGTACGCGCGCCGCCGCCGCCGCCGGTAGTTTAAAATTCGCGCCGAATATTTTTTTATAAGACAGTATTATGCAGCGTTAAAATATGTAATAGGTTATAGTCCGATAAGAAATAGTTGAAAATTATTGCGGGCGCCACTTCCTACGTAACTCTCACATTTTTGACGTAAAATACTTACTTAAAAATGGCAATAATTACGTACTTACGGAATTTTTCTGGTTATATAATTGAATTTCTACTATTTTATGTCGCACCAACACCATACTAAGTCATTATTTGTCTTATTACAACGTAATGAACCAAATAGATAAAAAAATATTATTACGGATTTTTTTTCCTGTGCGTTCATCAAGACATCAAGAGACAGACCCGATTTCATTTAAGAAAGTTCTTACGAAAATATTGATAAAATTACATGCATTATTGTATACCATTGTTCAGATGTTGCTGCATCCTACGATACCCCGCTAAGTTTGATTTAATGTTAATAAAATGACGCCAATGACTAGTAAAATTTTACCACCTACGAGCTATAAACTTTTTGGAAAAATATAAAAATAGTAGGTTTTACTTTAGTTCATAACATAAGTTGACATTATCAGTAAGTGTATTTGTAATTAAAAGCAATTATTCTATATTAATTAAAAAAAAAACATTATTGTATATTCGGTAAACAGTACTGTATATTCGGCAACGTCCAAAATACTAGACGTCTTTTCATTATGCAGCGTATCTTTTTATTTACACCGAACCTGGCAACATCCAACATATTTGTCATACCTATGTTTTTTTCGAAACTATTATAAATAGATTTTTTTCATGATTTTTCTACAATAAACAACCACATACCTAATAAGATAATAACACCGAAAAAATGATACTAACACAGTTTTTTAAGATTTTTTCCCTTGTCGATTTAAGGGTTAAGCATGACTTTTCATTATACGTCTTAATATTGAAAAGTTGAAAAATTCCACGCCGCCGCCGTGGATTTTTTGGTGGCGCGCCGTTGCCCAATTATTTTCGACCGGCGCGCACGTCTAGCGCCGCCCGATAGGCATTTAGCCGGCGACGGTTCGCCGGTCAAAATTGGTTGGCGGTGGCGGCGAATCGGCGGCGTAGCCTTGAAAACTTGGTTTATGCGAAGAGAATTCAAACCTTTTAATTTCAAGGATTATTTATTGAATTATGGTAGGAAAAAAGTTTTTCATGCCATGAACTGTAGATAAGCAGCACAATGAACATCTTTATATTGTGAGGTTACTGTTAATTGAATTTATCACTAATTCACTACACCTTATAAAACAAAGTCTCCCGCCGCGTCTGTCTGTAACTATATGAATGTATGTTCACGATGAACTCAAAACCTACTCAACTGATTTTCATGCGGATTTCAGCTATCAATAGAAAGATTTTTGAGGAAGCTTTAGTTTAGGTGTACAATTTGTTAAGGTTTTGTGTTATCCGTGCGAAGTCAGTGCGGGTAGCTATAGTCAAATATAATAGTTATTATATGTACGTATCGCCAGGAGAGGTGAATGATTACACACACTGCTCGCACAGAGTACCTACTAATCGCAAAAATAGTATGAATGAATCAATGAGTGAATGCGACTTAAACGTACGATATTAAAAGCCTATAAAAAAAACCTTCAAGAAACTTTTTTACAGTTGATATCAACTTGATATTGGTACGAAATACGGAAGCCTAAAAAGAATATTAATTTCAAAATCTCACTGTCATTACATGATTTTGTTGTTGTGTGCGTGACTTCAACTATCGTGCTCATACCTTTACATTCAATTGTTGAGGATATGTTCTGGAATAGACGTATTAGGTTAGACTCCATATCACCTATTTCTTATTCGTTGACATTGCCTGGCCACCGAATCGCTAACTACTGCCACATGTTTAGCTTAAGCATAGACAAGAGAAAGCATGCAGTCTAATATATATTAGCCAAAAAAGTTATATATCCGAACTTAATATAAGGTGCTAACAAATTAGCTACCAATATTTTTACAGCTGATAATACTCGACTCCTGGAGTATATTTAAGTATGAAACATTTAGGTTTTACGATGTTCTTTGAGAAAATTGGAAAACAAATTTGCTACGTAAAAACACCCTGTTAATGAGATAATTAAATGAGACCTCTTTTTAACTGGCCACTTCACGTTGATAAATGAAATGACACGTTGATGATAATGACATTTAACACAAACAATTGTTGGCAAAACAGAAAGTGTTAAACATCTTGTCAGTTAAATCATAGACAAATATAGTAAGCATAGAGTGCTCACTCCATACATCAGTTTTGGTACCAAAAAGACTATTATTTTCGTAATTGACATTTAGCATCGAGTAGCGGAATTATCAGTACCGCTACTTGATACTAGATGTCTCAAATGTCGCGACTCACGAAAATTGTATTGAACAACTATTTACAACTATTATTAAAGCAGAAGGAGTTGAAAATAAGTTCCAGTTAATCCTTGTTTAATATTCGCTGAAAGTTGTTGAGCATTAGACTTTTCGGTCGGTGCAACATCTATTGTCAAGTAGCAGTACTGATAATTCCGTTACTCGATACTAATGTTGACTACGAAAAGAATAGTATTTTTGGTACCAAAACTGATGTATGGAGTGAGCATGAGCACTCTATGTATTTTTTCTTTATGTGGTTAAATGCACGTAATGATTATTTTTAATTAATTTTATTAATATAATTTTAATTTATTTTTTTGTTCGGTAAATAAAACAAAAATATGATATGAAAAGTTTTCTTGATTTCTATTTAAAGTTAACTGTTTTTATATAAAGTACCATCTCTTAAAATATCGATACCTACAGCTTGGCAAAAAAGAGTAGAAATTAAAAAGTGGCAACATTGTAGTGTCGTCCCTTTCAAACCAATTTATATAAGAAAACGGGACGACACTACAGTGTTGCCACTTTTTAATTTCTACTCTTTTTTGCCAAGCTGTAATTTGTTAGCACCTTATATAAAAGCAATAAATTCCCGATCAAACTAATCTGCATAGCATTTGCAACGACAACGTGTGTAAATATCATCGTTAATGTAAAATTTCTATGAAAATATGACGTTTATATTATAATAACACTCCCTCACTTTGTTCTGTTCAAATCGGTGCAAAGTTAGCTTAGACAGACTCTAGTATCTAACAAGGTCACGCCGATGCCACGGCCATAGCGCAGTGTCGGCAGCGGCGACGCGAAAATTTTGGCGGCGGCGCGAAAATTTTGATGGCGGCGGCGGCGCGCCGGCGCGGCGCTCATATTTCATATGGAAATGTTTTCTGGGGTTAATTCTTTTCATTAATTCATTCATTAACCTCGTGCTTTGAAACGGTCGCAATTTCGAACCACTTGCTACGCTCGTGGTTAAATTATGAAATATTTCGCTTATACTGCGATCAATATTAGCATGAGGACTTAACAACAACTTTAACCTCTTGTCGCAAAGTTTTTGGTTACTCTTTGATCAAGTGCAATGAATACCGGTATTAAATACGATAACCATTACCGGTATACTGAATACCTGTTATTATTGAGGTATTAATGAATACCGGTATTTCATTATGTCAATTAGTGTAGTTTAGCGATAAAGACAAAAACGGAATGACAGCAATACCTCTAATTCGAATATAGGTATAACATTTTAACCGGTATTCGTTTGACAGTTTATATACAGGTATTTAATAAAACCGGTTATACGGTCCCTGAATACAGGTAGGTATTGTGAAAATATTAGATGAAATATGATATGAAACTAAATGGAACATTTTGATTATACATAAATCGAAATAAATACTTTCACCGCGATGTGATGTACCTAAGTATAAGTTTCATTTCAATTTTGTTAGGAAAACGACTAAGATATTTTACTAGGTATACGTATAAGAAAATATAGAAATATGTATAAGAAAATTATACTTTTTGCAACGGAGTTCAACGTCAGTTAATGCTGCCCTGAAAAAAAAACAATAAGATCAAGTGGGGGTAAGATGGTCGGGGTGGGGGATAGTTTATTTTGCTTGGAGCAAGACAGAACGTAGGTATTTTGGAAAGTCGTACTTTTATGTTGTATATCTATATCTACAGACGTACATGCCAGACGAACTAAACTAAAGGGTTTCCACTGTTCCCAGTTGACTACGGAACTTGGAAAATTATACTTAGCCCATACTTTTTTGGTTGCAGCAAGATTCCATCATGCTTAGCTCTTGATATTCCACGTATGGCCTCGCCGGCAAAACTAGCTGTGTCAGTGTTGTGTCTGATGAAAATAAATTACTAAGTTAGAGTAGGTAGCTAGGTACAGTCAAGGAATTTAAATTCCGACCCATTTCGTACTTTGTCACAGTGACAATCAATATGAAAGCCGCTAGAGACCTCATACGGTTGTCACTGTGACAAAGTACGAAATGGGTCGGAATTTAAATTCCTTGACTGTACCTAATAAAATAATATTACGAAATACAAATAGGTTTTCGGTACAAGCTTTTCTTCGCTGACTGTAGGTACCTACTTTTCCATCCGCATGCAACTAATACTCATCGAGACAATTCTAATAACCCCAAACACAATTTGCGTTGTTTTATCACATAGTTCCCATTTCATACAGAGTTCCGGAAATCGGGAAGTGGGTCAAATTTAGCTTCCATGATTTGACCCACACTAACTAACATACGTACCTACATGCTAACAGAGGAAGTTAAATAAAAACTTGTAAATAGGAAAACTTAATTACTTTCGCTACGTCTTACGTAGGCGAACAACGCGCGAAAGCGGCGCGGCGCCTGACATTCGCGTGCAAATCGCGCCGCACCGCGTTCGCAACGAGATCGCTTACGTAGGACACTTCTATGGGCATCAAAGGATTGATTTCGCCGCGCCGCGCCGCGCCGCGTTCGCGCGTTGTTCGCCTACGTAAGACGTAGCGTTTGATACGAAACATCAATAGCGAATAGCAGCACTATTAGTAATAACAAATAACCAAAAATAACACTAGTAAAATCTTTGAGCCGTCTTGTACAGTCATTAATTCCCGCTTTCACCTTAGATATGCCTACCTACACAATTCACCTATCAAATAGACATTTAGTGTGTATAGGTAAAAAATACTAAAAAAATAATTAAGTATACTTAGGTACGTACTTTAAAAACTTTTTTATTTCCGCTTCGTCGTCCGAATCTAACGAATTCTCTGAAATGTAGATTTTATAGTAGGTACAGTCGACGTCATAAATATGTTTATAATTTTCGCCTTATCGCAAAGGGGTAAGGTGCAAAAGTGTAAACATATCTTTGACGTCGACTGTACATTATTGCAGAGGCCGGGAAAGGGCAATTCGTGGATGAGTTTCGATTTTGTGATAAGTGATATATGTATGTTTTTCACCACACCAACTCGGAAAGCCTTACTTTGCACTTCAAAAACTGATAGCAAAGTTGCATTTTATTCACATGTGAGGCAAAGTAATCAAATGCAAATTTCGAGTTGTTTTCTTATGTTTGCTGGTAGAATTGACTTTTAAATGATGATTTTGGATGAAAAATATTTGATAACATTCATTTGGATTTGATTTGGTTTGATTTTGTTTGATATTTTACATTTAATATTTGCTTCTGGTTGGTGTGGTGAAAAATTGTGTTTCACTCGGGGGCAAATTTTGTTTAACCCTCGTGCTTTGAAACCCTCGCAACGCTCAAGATTCCATTTTTCGAACCACTCGCTACGCTCGTGGTTCAATTTTGGAATCTTTCGCTTGCTCAGGTATCAATATTAGCACGAGCGGTTAAACAACAACTTTGCCCCCGAATGAAACAAATAACTATTGATATTTCGGGCTAACTCGGGCGCGAATACGTGCGTCGGGCTCGTTGCAACGCGTAGGTACATAATTTCTCAAATTTCTATAGCGCTGATGGAAAATGGCTGCGCAGCCGGCCTAGCCAAGGTTACAATCGCTATCGCTTCGACAACGAAAAGCATTATGTCTCTCTATCACTCTTCCTTATTAGTGGGACAGTGACAGTTGCGTTGCGATCGCTACAGAGCGTAAGCGATTGGCATCTTGGCTACGCGGCCAGTTGCGCCAACGTTGCGTCGAGCAGCTACCAGAGGGCCTCCTGCGAACCACGTTCGAAGTGTTGCCTCCCTGTCACACTTACGTGCTAATTTACAAGTGCGACACAGGGGCAACACGTCGAGCGTGCTTCGGGGTAAGTAAGCCCTCTGTTGACTAGACGGCAACGCTATTATAGCGTGGGCTACATTAAAGCTTTTTGTTTTTATATTTACCTGATGCATCCGAAGACTCTTTTGATGCTAACTGCAATACTTCAGCCGGGAATGTTTCTACTTTATGGACGTATACACTTCCTTTAACTTTATCCGTTTCCATCAGGTCTGTTTCTAAGCAGTAATCGCCCCTTACAAATCTGTAACGATAGCTTGATTAATGTGTTGTTTCTTCGATCATCTACATACCTAATGCGTATCTCGTTATGATACACGTATCGTATCTTATTTGACTATGATAATTAGGGTTTCAGCATTCATACCGACAGCAGATTGTACATTCGTGTTAATTTACTCGTTTAGGTATTCATATCTATCAAGAATAATATCACGATGCTGTAAAGTATCTACTTACTTTTTCAAATCATATTCTGAGCTCACTTCTCCAGGATAAGGCAAGTCTGTAAGTGGTATGTAATACGGCTTTTCAGGTTTAACTACGAGACTTGCTGATTCTTTCACAGATACCAAGTCCTTGTGCAAGTCTTCTTCTGGCTCATACTGGTACTCCGACACATCGAAATCATTATTTTCATGCTCACTCGACAGTGAATTTAACTCATCTTGGCTCTTAGATTTTTGAACTTTTGACATATTTGGTGCAATTCCTTTTTTCATGAACCTTATAGGGCATTTATAATACATAAAATATGTGACATAAAATGCAAACACATAACACATAATTATTACTGGTAGGTACCTAGCGGTTGCGTGAAGGTGCAAATCGTTTGAAACATTATGTTCTTCTTCACTTTCAAGCATTGCATTTTCTCTCATCTGTATTGCTAAGAAAACTCTTCCAACTAATTCCTAAAACGATATAAACGAATTAATCATAATCACTGACAAATTGTATAGGGCTCATACTCGTTCAGAATCCTGTCTATACAATTAAGTAGTAAAGTACCTCCCATAACTCCTCTCCCAATGCGAATAGGTCTTCAATGTGTCCATGTATATATTCATGTGCGCTTCGATTTATCATTATATCTTGACAGTCTATGTTCAAAATTCCAGCTTGATAAATGGTGATATTTTGTTTCGGAGATTCATACCAAGTATCGACATTTTCAATTTTGCGTAAAGTGCTGTCTCCGTCTATGAGCTGACCGAACGCCACATACTTGTGTAGCATCCAAGGGGATGGTTGAAGAAGGACGAAGAATTGCGTTGAACAATCCACGTGCCTTTAATAATGTCAGCGTATAGGTATTAAGGTTAAGTAGGTAGGTACATGCATATAATTATTTTTGTCAGCATGGCCGAATCGGAGTGAGGTGCAAAGGGGCAATTTCCCTGCTAAAAAGATGTGTTGTATGTATTGTGTGTGACTCTAGTTAATAATGTTAAACATGGAAGATATTTCGATTAGTTGAAATTTTCCCGCAGTCGAAATTATTCCCCTGCACCTTAATTACCGCTTTTTTTATTTTCTCTTCTCTTTTCTCTTACATGACGTCAGATGGAGCCACTTGTTGTGCACAAATAACCGACAATGTTATGATAGAGTATTACTAGTAACCTAATTAGACATAAAGATTGTAAAGTTAAAAGTATCTAAGATATGAATTCTAACAGAGTACCCATTGAATCAAGACTGACCTGCCAGCGTTAGCCATGCAAAGCACCCCACGTTTATCGGGCGGTACTATAAAGTTTTCGCAATCCAGATTCGTGCCTTTTAAACCATATCCGCCACATTGTATCCAGCCGTCCTTCACGATCCGGTGCACCGGGGTGCCGCTGTACCCGCCTTTTGTTGTCTTGCATAATCGCAAGAAGTTCTCGCAAGTGTATGGTACTACATCGGCGTAGAGCTAAACAAATCAATACTTGACTTAATTAATATTGTTCACTTACAAAAATACTAAGCTCTTTTTCAGAGTTGGTTTTTCGTTAACACCTTATATTTCATATATAGGTAAGTTAAGTTTGAACAGGCTTGAACAGCACAAAGTGAGGGGTCGTATTTTCATAGAAATTTGACATTGATGAAGACATTATCCAGTCATTACATGGGTTATGGGATGGGTTTTAGCTCTACATACCTATATTGTCTGCACTATATTGGGTACTTGATCCTCATAATAATAAGTAAGTATACTTATTCGAATAATGGTGGTAACATTTTGACTCTCGAAATTAGCGGTAGCTTCCAGTTCCTTCATAGGGCTTCAAAGTATCAACGAATGAAGCATCAACAGGAAACGATTGTGGCTATAATATATACCAAGCCACTTACCATAAATATCATTGTCCCAATGTGTTCATCATTTATCGATATGTGCATGAAAACTGTAGGTCTCTGTTGACATATAACGAAATAAAAATATAATATTAATAAACCACTTAATAAATGGTGTTAAGCAAAATAATTCACGTAAATAACACTAGGTATAGGTAGAATAGGTAAGTAGCAGTGGCGGATTTGCCCTAAGGCCCGATAGACCTTAGCGGCCTACAGTTGCCTCCAGAAACTCGCGAACTAAATTGACATGAGTTTGACAAATAAAATGATACCAGGCCCAGTTTTATAAAGTTACAAGTTACAGGTTACAAGAGTACAGGCTACAGGCACCTGTAATGCACTGTGAACGGCTACAGGTGTTTTATAAATACACATAAATAATTACAGTTGTAAAGAACCACGGTCAATCTCGATTACATGTGAAATCTACAGGTGTTGTCGTGACAAGCACGAATATCTAATGTCACAATACAAAATTTCCTAGCGGCAACACTGAACAGCGCCCTCTGAGTGGAACTGTGGTAAGTTATTCCAATGTGACAAGTTGCAAGGTAAAAACCAATATGGCGCGAAGCGTGCGAGTGCATAAAAGTGTAATATACAGTGAGGAAGCCCACAGCTGTCCTGAGTCGCCTAAAGCTAAGTATTTTATGTTACTTGGTGCTCGCAGTGGTGTTATGGTGTCTCTATTCAATTGGCTCTTTAGTAGATTTGGTTTGCCATGTGACCTTGTCGTGGAAGATGTTGAAGACCATCTTAGGTAAGACGGACAAGGTTATACCTTATAAGAGGGCGACGGCTGTGGTCGTCGTGCCCCGGTGCGATGGCTTCAGCCGTCAGGCGCCTCGACCTTATAAGAGGGCGGCGACTGTGACTGCCGTGACTGGGTGAGTATGGTGGTTACAGTCGTCAGGCTCCTCGACCCCAGAGGTGTGCCGACGTGCGGCAGGATACCTCAACCTCATAAGAGGGCGGCGGCTGCGGTGACCGTGACCGGGTGGATGCGATACTTCAGCCGTCAGGCGCCTCGACCTGATGTACCTGCTCCCTAGAGATGAGCGAGGCCGGTTAGGCTGCTTGGTACTTTAGAGGTAAGTATACCTTGACCCGGATAGGCCATCCGGGTTCTCCGACCAAGAGGGATCGGAGTCTCCACAGGGAGATTATCCAGTGCAAGAAGCACAGGACCTAGAATATTCTGAGTCTGGCTGAGTAAGATGGTTCTCATTAGTCATAGAGTACAGATATATGTTTGGGGGTTAATTGTTTGGAGATAACCATGTTCATAGAGCAATCTAACCCACAGATCTCGGGGTGAAACAACCAGCCACCATAAGTAAAGCGAAGCAGACTGAGGCTCCTCTGGCCCAAGAGAAGTGGATCAGAGAGAGCGAGGATAAAGAATCCTTCATAGGAGATGAAGGTATGTATGCCAAGCATTCTGTTTCTTTTACACCCCCACACCACAAACAATAATAATAAGTGGCGGCCTTTCCCCTTTTACGGTCTTATTTGTATACCGTAGGTGGCTGGGGGAGAGGTGGCCACAATGGTGGTTAATGCTGGGATCCAGTAGATAAGGAATTAAGGCTTATAATATAAATAAAGAATGCAAGGCATACATTTCAATATAATCAGACATCTTTACTAACAGAAATCATAGATGGCGCTACTGGTATCAGAAGCTGCGAGATATTCTTTTTTACGAATATATGTTTGAAGTGTTTTCTTACGAAGTCTGGTTCGGCATTCATTTAGGCTCGTTTAAATAAAGAGGCTGGCATTTATATTTATTAATTGAAGATAATTTGAGTAAATAAGTCACATTTTTATTTCGCGTAACAAGCGGAATATCAATTGTACGGAATGTACGGAGTACCAACTTGAAGAAATTGCATATGGTGACCGGAAACAGGACAACTACGTTTCCGTCGAGGTTGTATTTATGATTTATTTTACAATTAGAGTATAGTTGTAAATTATCAAGAAGAGTATGGAGAGATAAAAATAAAAATAATTGCAGCATTTGTCTGTATCTATTAAGTATGATATTTATTAATTTATTATTAAGAGAAATACCATTGAGTAATAGTGCCTTCGAGTTACCAACATAATAGCAAGAATAGGCTACGCAAGGTGTCTAGTAATGGCGGAAGATGAGAGCAGGTGTTGCTACACTAAGAAGATTACCCACAAAATCAGCGGAAGGGTACGGATTGTCGGAATTATCAAGATAACTAAAGAAGATGAAGAAATCGGTTACTAAACGGATTCGACTTGGAAAATTTATGCGAGAACTGATTTTCCAATTAGACGGTTAGACAATTAAGTTATAACAAGCTGTGCCTAGATATAAGTAGGTAATTTATTTAATTTTGTGACATATTAACTGTTAACTTGTTGAAAGATTGGCTGATTTATAGGAATATAATAAGAAGAGAAATACTAGTCGTAATAACTAATAAGTATCTTATAGGAAATATGCGCGTAGTAAAGACGGGTTTGTACACTCTATATTTTACCTCGCATGTTTTCTTTTTACTTTAGAATTATAAATTTAGTTTTAAAAATTCAAGTGTATGGCTATTTATAAGGAATAAACACAAATATTGCGAAAATTACCGATAAGGGTCCGAAATTCGTTTCACAGTTTATAGAAATTTTGGGGGAATTTATGTTGACTTTGGCAACATTGAAAGTTGTACAGTACTCGTCCCACCATTTTAAATCGTTGGCGGAAGGTCACCGAACAGTTGCGAGTTCCCCAGGAAGGTTCCTTAAATTACACAGGTAATTTTGACAAATATTGTAATATAAAGTGCACCGACGAAGTGTTTAGCGTGTAAATAAGTAGGATCATCAAAAATGTCTTCATTTACGTTCATAGGTACAGTGAACTCGCCTCCGTCAACCACACCGGACGAGACAAAATTTTCATCGGAATTGACGAAAACCCCGGATAAGACTGCTTAATACCTGGAATAGACTACTTATCGGTAAGTTTTTAAGCATCTACTTTACAGCAATACGACTTAATTATTAAATAAAACAAGAAAATGCGATCGTCATTTGCTTCGGCGTGCGACGGCAGCCATGATTATTTAGTTTGGACTAACTTTGGACGTTCAACCAAACAAGGAAAATCATCTAATTTAGCGAAGTTTCTTTCGATATTTATGCAAATCACCAGGGAAATACGGGTCTATTACGTTCTTTTATTAAAATATTTTAACTTTCTAGAAATTTACGAAGTGAGATATGGTAAAGGAAAATAGACCCTATCATTATGCCAATGCGGTTCGTATTAGTCTGGTTTAGTTTAGAGTCGTAGTAGAAACTTCTGGAACATCGGACGTACATGGCCGATTTTAATATTTTCACAAGTTATAAAGAACCTTTTTGAACATTTTCTAGGGTTCTTAAGATATGTAAATAGGTATATTTTTATTTCATCATGCATCTTATTGGAAGTTTAGAAATACAACTTGCTTTCTTTCTGATTGGGTTTGCAGTTTATAAAAATAGTAATTGTGCTGTGTATATATATATAAGCTAACATCTTCTTTACAGGATATTGTGGTGACATTTATGTGTTTTTAGATATAAAATAAGTGTTTCGTTGAAGTGTTCCAATAATTAAACAAACAAATGAGTGAAATAAAACTAAATAATTAACTATCAAACAAGTGAAGTCTAAATAAAAGGTTAATAAATAAATAAACCAAACAAATGAATAAAATAAAAACGTTAACTTTCATCATGCTGCGAGTGAGCTTAAGTTAGTGACAGAAGATTTTGTATTGTGGTATCAGTGTATAAACGTCAACGTCACTTGCAGATTTTGACATGGCTTAGGCTGGTGTAATCTATAAATAAATGATAAACAAAGATTACACATTTGTATGTCAGTGTGTATGTTATGTTGCCTACCATAAATTTATTATTTTACTTCCTTTCATAATAACTTCAAATAAAGAGACATCGGTTAATAATTAATTCAATGGTTTTAATTAATTTAAATTAAAAGGAATTCAACTTTCTTTCTTTAGTTTCAAACTTAAATGGATTTTAGAGAACTTTAGTTGGATTTAAACTTAAATACTTTGAGATTATTAAAATAAATAATATGTGGAGTTATTAAAGGTTAATTAACCTAAAATATTAAATTATTTTATTGGTGTGACCGTTCATATTATTAGGGAATTAAAGTTAAACGGGTTTGTTTCTGTGCGTTACAGGCTTAGACAAGACTACGGTCTAGACAAATACCAGAATGGACGACATTCTTTTAGCAAGGCTTAGGCTCATTAACGACAAACTCACAACGGACTTAGAAGTAATTCCGGTTACTGTTAATTTAGAAAATTTAGCGCAGGCTCAGATTACCTACGGTAAATTAGAAGCATCACTGAAAAGACTTAACGGAGACCTGACGGAGTACTTTAGGCTGGCTTCGACACCCGCATCTGATGAAATCTGCTTGATAAGTGAACTTCAACTTCAAGCAGAAGAGACTTTAGCTGAACTTAAGGTGAAGATCGACCAAATATCTACATCAAGCAAACCATCAGAGAAGCTGACTGAAGCGAACTCCTCGTGCAGACTTCCTAAGCTTCAGCTGCCGGTGTATAATGGGGATGTACTGGCGTGGTATGAATTTTGGGATGCCTTCAGAAGCAACATCGATGCAAGGAACCTGCCGGAAGTGGACAAGCTTTCGTATCTTAAGACTTCAGTCACGGAAGATGCCAAAAGAGCCATTGACGGTCTAGCGACTACTAGCACCAACTATGCTATTGCGGTTTCAATACTGAAGGAAAGGTTCGGGAAAACTTCACATCTCGTAGATGCGCATTATGCCACATTATATAAAATTAAGATGGCCAAAGGCAATGCAGATGATTGCAGAAGGACTTTCAACGAAATTGAAAGGAACCTTAAGATTTTGGAATCACTAGGTGAGAACACTAATCATAATCACCTGCGCTTCATGCTACTAGAGAAGTTTCCTTCTGATCTAGTATATGAGATAAAACTTAAAGTTAAGGATGATTCCATTCAAGAACTGAGAAGCCAACTGGACAAAATAATCACTGCCAAGGAGGATGCGGAGAGGATATCGAGTAGGAAACGCCCTCTGGACTCGGAAGCTAGTACGGTCGGGATTCTTCATGTGAATGCGAAACGCGCGAGATACGCAAGTCAGTCCCAACTACATCACAGTAATCAGAATAAACAAAACCAGCAGGGAGGCTTCGATAAGAGACCGGTACAGAAGAAGTTCAAAGGTTTCAAGAAAAATAACAATAGAGACAACAGACCAGACCAAACTCCAACTTCAAGAAAGGGTGTGACCGAATCTCTTCAAGACCAAAGCTCTTCAGGTATTAAGAAAGGATTGGTGTGTGTATTTTGCAGCGGCGATCATTATAATGACCAATGTAAAGAAGCTTCTACGTTGAGAGAAAGAAAGAAGCGTCTCTTCAGACGATGCTTCATCTGTTTCAAGCAGGATCACTTGGCAAAGGACTGTAAGAGTAAGAAAAAATGCGCTCGCTGCCATAGTGAAGTACTGCATAATAGAGCATTATGTCCTTCAAATTTTCAGAAGGATACAACGGAGAAGAAACAGTCCTGACTGTTCTAGAAGAGGGAATCACTGCACTCCAAACGGCAACAGTTTATGCAAGCCCCCTAGATAATAAGAACAAACAATTTAAATATAGACTTCTCTTAGATCCAGGTTCCCAACGCTCTTATGTAACATTCCGGACTGCAAAGGAACTAAAGCTTCCCGTCGAAGAAGAGAGTCATCTAGTAGTATTCACCTTCGGTGACGATCCTCCCAGAGAGATACATAGCCCAATAGTCACTCTTCAACTACTATCTAGAACAAACAAGAACATAGTAATACAGGCTAACTGCGTAGAGCATATCTCCAGAGGTTATATACCTAATGTCAAGATGAAGAACTTACCCGAGTCATATACACTAGCGGACGACGGGTCGCTAAGCGGACCTGTACAGATCTTGGTTGGAAACGAATATTACTGCAACATAACTTACGAGAAAAAGGTACAACTGGATAGCAATTTGTTTCTAATCGACTCTGCACTTGGTTGGATAATTAGTGGTAGAGCAGAACCACAGCTTAGAGACGAGTCGTACGTAGTGACTTACACTCAGACTTGCATTGAAACGAAGCTTCATCAGCCAGATCCACCTCTTTGTAATGGAGACATAAAGAGCCTTTGGGAACTAGAATGCATAGGTATTAGCGATTCCCCAAGAGCAACTAGAGAAGAAGAAGCCATCAAATATTTTAATGATACAACTTTAAAATTAAATAATCGTTACACGGTAAGCTGGCCTTGGATAACTTATCCACCGGATTTACCTAATAATTTTGGAATGGCTTTTGGTCGTTTATCAAGCTTATTGAAACGTATGGATCAAGATACGTTAGTAGCATACAGTGATACGTTTAAACAGCAATTAGATAAGGGTATAATAGAAGTTGTACCCTCTTCAAGAACGTCAACAGGTAACGTCGTTCACTACCTACCTTTCCATGGAGTACGTCATCGAGGAAAACCTATGAGAATAGTTTATGATGCTAGCTCTAAGAGTAGCAAGGACACCAAGAGTCTGAACGAATGTTTGTACAGAGGACCACTCATGTTAGAAGACCTCACGGGCTTACTTATAAAATTTAGAACTCATAGGATAGGTTTAACCTCGGATATTGAAAAGGCGTTTTTACAGATGGCGTTACACGAGAAGGATCGTGATGTAACCAGATTCTTGTGGCTCAAAGATACCTCTAAACCTGTATCTCAAGACAACCTACTATACCTTAGGTTTTGTAGAGTTCCATTTGGCGTCATTTCATCACCGTTTTTGCTTAATGCGACCATTAAGCACCACCTGTCCAATGCAGAAGATCAGCAAGTCAGACAGAAAGCAAATGACATATATGTGGATAACTTTGTTTCGGGTACCGACACTACAGATGAGGCGATGAAACTCTACAAAAATCTAAAAGGATCTTTTCAAGATATTTCAATGTCACTCAGGGATTGGAGTTCAAATTCTAAGGAATTTATGAAGAAAGTCTCTGATACATGTAAAGAAGATAAAGTAAAGGTACTTGGCTTAGAATGGGACATCAAAAAGGATACTCTTCAGTTGAAACCTAACTTACAAGAAGAAGCTGTCACAAAAAGAGGAATACTGAAGACTATTGCATCAATCTACGATCCATGTGGTTATGCAGTACCCTATACCCTATCATCTAAACTATTTTTACAAGAGCTTTGGAAAGCTGGAGTGTCATGGGACTCACCATTATCGAGCAAACTAACGGAATAATGGAACAAGATCCGACAGAATTTAGAAGCCATTAGGAAGGTGTCGGTGGACAGATGCTACATGAAGACACCAGTGGGAAAAGGCTACCAACTACACTGTTTCACCGATGCCTCTCTACAGGCTTATGCAGCATCAGTCTTTTTAGTTTGCGGCTCGGAGAAAAGCTTCATTATTGGTAAATCTCGTCTGATACCAATAAAGGACCAGGAGAGTCTCAAGATACCTCGTCTTGAACTTTTAGGAGTACTGATTGGCAGTAGATTGATAAAGTTCGTTCTTAAGTTTCTCCAACAGAAGATAGTAAGGCAAGTCTTATGGACTGACAGCCAGATCGTCAAAGAATGGTGCAAATCTGACAAGCTATTGCCACCCTTCGTTGCCAGGCGGATAGAAGAGATCAAAACAAATAAAGATCTGGAGATCAGATACCTTCCAACAGAGCTAAATCCAGCTGACGTCGGCACTAGACCCACCTGCTCGAGAGAGGACAGGGAGAAATGGCTGAGTGGTCCACAATTTATAGTTCAAGATCCGAAGACGTGGCCAACAACTTCTGGCAGTGGACCAACCAGTTCTCTCTTGATTGGGGAGGGTCTTGGGATCCAAGAAGACGAAGAACTGATGGAAATAGTTGATCCAGATATACACAACGTTAGTCCGATGGAAACGGAGGACAGTATAACTGAAAAGGAAGTAGCGAGTCATGACAATGATCAAATGCCAGATAAGTTACTAAAATTGAAAGAAATTCAAGCTGAATACTTTCCTCTAGAGGTAGAAGGAAAGGTAACTAGTTTAAGTTTGAATTTAGGCATATTTAAAGACATAGATGAGTTACTGAGGTGTAAAGGTCGTATGAAACACGCAGACTGGTCATTTGATAAACGCTACCCTATACTTATACCAAAGGATTCAGATTTCACCAACGAAATTATAATGAAGACTCATCAAGAAAATAAGCATGTTGGAGTAAGTCACACGTTAGACAAGATAAGGGAAACTTACTGGATACCTCAAGGAAGAAGCCAAGTTCAAAAGATTTTGAAGAAGTGCTCCGAATGTATGAAGCATGACGGAGGGCCATATAAACTACCAGAAACTCCTGCGTTACCGAAAGAGAGGGTCAATTATAGCTCACCATTCACATACGTTGGTACCGACTATCTAGGACCACTTATAGTCAACAATGGGAATGGCAATTGTAAAAGGTGGATTAGCCTCTACACATGCTTAGCCGTAAGAGCCATTCACTTAGAAGTTGTAAAGGACCTAACTGCGGAAGAAGGTTTAATGGCCTTACGTAGAATGATTTCAGCAAGAGGTGTACCAACCTTAATAACGTCTGATAATGCGGCTCACTACAAGTTACTCTCAGAGATTCTTCAGAACCCATACTGCGTAGAGAAAGAGATAAGATGGAAATTTATACCACAGTTAGCACCATGGCATGGAGGATTCTATGAGAGATTAGTTGGTTTGGTTAAAAACTGTATGAAGAAAACATTACAGAAACATTTGTTGAATGACACCCAACTAGTAACAGCGGTGAAAGAAATAGAAGCAGTTCTTAACACAAGACCCTTAACTTACGTAGATTCAGAGCCGGATCATGTACTAAAACCTTCAGACTTTCTTACTATGGGAAAGTGTATCATTATGGAAACTTCAGATAAGGATCCTACAACGTCGCAAGGGACGGTGACTAAGGACAATTTAATTAAAGGTTGGAAGAAAGCACGGATAATTCTACGAGAATTTAAAGAGATGTTTGAGAACAGGTATCTCCTAAATTTGAGAGAAAGATATTCCCACCATCCTAAAGAACCTAGAGTAACATCAAAGGTAGCACCTAAGATAGGTCAAATCGTGCAGATTAAAGGTGACACGAAGAACAGGATAAATTGGAAAGTCGGGAAAATAGTATCTTTAAAGGAAGGCGCCGACGGTTTATGTAGGGTCGCCACGGTACGAGTAGGAGATACAGAGTATACAAGATCTATCGCACATCTCTACCCGTTAGAGATCGAAGATGGAGAAGAACAGTGTAAACAAACATCATCTTATGAAGAAAGTGTAGAAGAACCGGTGCAGATTCCTGATCTTCAACGTCCACCAGACAAGGATGACGTGACGATGGAATCCCTCAAAGACGTTACTGAGCCTCCATCTGAGCAAATATCCACTCAAGAAGTAAGAGATCAACCAGAAGAAATACAGCCTCATGCCTCGCCAGAAGAGGAACCGTGTTCCTCTAAACAAATATTTGAGTCTATATCTAGTGAGTTAAACGAGCCTAAGCCTAAGTCTAAGCATATGTCCGAACCAGAGCCACTCGCGGTCGTTGGCCTCGAGTTTTACGACCACACTGTTCCCGAGTCACACCACCTAGAGGAAGTTACGCCAGAAGAACAACACGACGAAGCAAGACCTAAGAGAGCGGCAGCTCTCAGAGCCCTTGAGAAGATCAAGGAATGGACCAGCAATCTAGTCGCCGTGTTGCTGCCTGAGGCGGGGTGTGTCGTGACAAGCACGAATATCTAATGTCACAATACAAAATTTCCTAGCGGCAACACTGAACAGCGCCCTCTGAGTGGAACTGTGGTAAGTTATTCCAATGTGACAAGTTGCAAGGTAAAAACCAATATGGCGCGAAGCGTGCGAGTGCATAAAAGTGTAATATACAGTGAGGAAGCCCACAGCTGTCCTGAGTCGCCTAAAGCTAAGTATTTTATGTTACTTGGTGCTCGCAGTGGTGTTATGGTGTCTCTATTCAATTGGCTCTTTAGTAGATTTGGTTTGCCATGTGACCTTGTCGTGGAAGATGTTGAAGACCATCTTAGGTAAGACGGACAAGGTTATACCTTATAAGAGGGCGACGGCTGTGGTCGTCGTGCCCCGGTGCGATGGCTTCAGCCGTCAGGCGCCTCGACCTTATAAGAGGGCGGCGACTGTGACTGCCGTGACTGGGTGAGTATGGTGGTTACAGTCGTCAGGCTCCTCGACCCCAGAGGTGTGCCGACGTGCGGCAGGATACCTCAACCTCATAAGAGGGCGGCGGCTGCGGTGACCGTGACCGGGTGGATGCGATACTTCAGCCGTCAGGCGCCTCGACCTGATGTACCTGCTCCCTAGAGATGAGCGAGGCCGGTTAGGCTGCTTGGTACTTTAGAGGTAAGTATACCTTGACCCGGATAGGCCATCCGGGTTCTCCGACCAAGAGGGATCGGAGTCTCCACAGGGAGATTATCCAGTGCAAGAAGCACAGGACCTAGAATATTCTGAGTCTGGCTGAGTAAGATGGTTCTCATTAGTCATAGAGTACAGATATATGTTTGGGGGTTAATTGTTTGGAGATAACCATGTTCATAGAGCAATCTAACCCACAGATCTCGGGGTGAAACAACCAGCCACCATAAGTAAAGCGAAGCAGACTGAGGCTCCTCTGGCCCAAGAGAAGTGGATCAGAGAGAGCGAGGATAAAGAATCCTTCATAGGAGATGAAGGTATGTATGCCAAGCATTCTGTTTCTTTTACACCCCCACATCACAGACAATTAATAATAAGTGGCCGCCTTTCCCCCTTTTACGGTCTTATTTGTATACCGTAGGTGGCTAGGGGAGAGGTGGCCACAGGTGTGAAGGACATCACTATTTTAAAAAACACGTGTGTCATAGATACTCGGTTCTCTACTAAATTATGTGTTTTTGTTTGCTGTAAAATATTAATTACTGGAAAAATGGCCAGAAATGAAGGAAAAATCGAGTGGTAGAGAGCGGCGTTCCATGCCAAGGATATACTTTTTGGGCCGTTTTCAGATTCAGATTAAGTTAGATTTAATGAAATATTTACGTAATAAGTAAATAACATGTAAATATATGTACTCTTTCACATTCTTACATTAAAATGTATCGTTTCGGTAGCGGCTCAAAGATAAATACGGTGTGTATCGAAAATTATGAATAGTACACTTTACCATAATGTGAATGCATTTTACTTAAATAAAGAGACGAATGCTAATAAATCAACGACAAATATCGGCAATAATCCCTTTCCATTTCCTAGTAGATAAAATAAAACGAATCGTCAATAAAATCAATATCAAACATATTGTCACTTTATTTCCTATTTTACTATATATTTCAGATACATTAACAAAAACTGATAAGGTCAGTGCATGGAAAAGTATGCATGCCCTGGCACAATCGTTGGCGTTGGTGCTTAACAATAAAGAGTAAAGTTTAAAATCTCTCAGAAAACGAGTCTACAAGTAATTGCTGTTGTGCTGTTACAGGACTCAAGACGTATGTAAGTTTTTGTTACAAGTGTACCAACCTACACTTGTAATTTACAATATTTTTATAAAACGCTTGTTCGATTATGAGTTTAAAACTATAAAACTCCCGTATTTTCGTCTATGGTTGAGCTACAGGCACTTGTACCTGTAACCTGTAAAATTGTAACACAGTACTTTTATAAAACGCAAATTGTAAAAAACGGAGCAAGTGTTGCCAGTAAACGCCTGTAAACTTGTAACTTTATAAAACTGGGCCCTGCAGGCGCAGCACGGTTCCATTTTTATCGACTATCACTATGCGCGTCCCTTTCGCACTTACATACTTGTTAGAACGTGACAGGCATGGCGACAAGGGATAAAAACGCGACCGTGCTACGCCGCCAGGAATAGAGAAGAAAAAATAGTCACGGCTATATGTCGATAAAATGATATCGATAAGTATTAAGTAGGTAAGTTATTGCACTTACTACCCAAGTCATAATTGTAAAGGGGTCACAACCGATTTCGATTTAAATAAAAATAAATAAATATTGGGGACATCTTACACGGATCAACCTAGCCCCAAACTAAACAAAGCTAATTTATATGAATGTGACGAGAAAAGTGGTTGATTCGATTGTAAGGTTGTGATGTGACGTTACCGATCAAATCAGGAGGCGCGGATGCGAAACTGACATATTTCTATATAAAATATTACAATATTTTTATCCAATATACTTGACTCTATTACTTACTATATAATTGCACAATTTTCGAAATACCAAGTAACATTTGTCAAATTGAGCGCGCAACAGTAGCGCCGCTAGCGGTGAATTCTCGCGATATTCTCTAATTCAAACTTTTTTGAAAATATCGATATGAACAGCACTGGCCAAACTGTGGTATCATTTGTGCACATTGACCTGTCAATTTAGTTCGCGAGATTCTGGAGGCAACCTTAGGGCGGGCGGCAAGATATTAGGGGCGGCTAATTGTGACAAAAAATTCGCTGATGATATCAAGAAATAACTCAAATTTAGTTAATATGATGGGTGCTGAGAAAGTGGCCGCTATTGGGGCTGGGGCCTAGGGCGGCAAAGACTGCAAATCCGGCACTGGTAAGTAGTTATAAAGCCGAGCTTAAATTTATAGCGGAAACCACTAAAACTGGTACAAAAACTTACACATGAGCCTTTAATAAAATTTGCAAACTGTTTCACACTCTCGTAATAATAATTCAAAGACAGATGGTAGGTGAATTTCGTTTCAATTAACTCTTTTAGTTCCTTTTCTCCGCCAATGATTTTGTCATTCAGGAATACCACGACCTGGGACGTCAAGCAGTAGGCTAGGCCACCGTATTGAATTTTTAAATCATTCCATACATGTGGCCAATCAACGCCAGTTACACCTGAAAATAAAATATGGTGACGCATAGACAAAATTTAGATACTTCAAAAATGTCACCCTGTATAAAATATGTAGGTATATATAAATATAGGTATGAATGAACACAATATTCGATGCCCGGTCCTAATGTACCTATAATTTAAATTTTACGCATTATTTTTGGCGGACACTTATTAAAATAATAAAGGACATTGAATTAGGCGATCTAAAATCGAATTTAGTGAAATTAAGTACAGTCAAGTTCATAAATATGTATACATATTTCCACCTTATTATAATGGATTATTATGTTGCCCTTTGTGGAACTATGTTGCCGTGCCCTAACAGGGCGTCACATGAACAGCTTATATTTAAGAGCATTACACATCTTATGTTCTTAAAATATGCTATGTGATAAGTATTAAGGCCTGTGCACACCGGCTGCGTGTGCGTGACGTGCACGTGCGCGTGCGGCGTTGTAGTATACAGATCCTTATGAGAGACGGCACACCGCTTGCGTGACGTGTGCGTGTGCGGCTCCAACATTTTAGCGCACGCACACGCGCACGTCACGCACACGCAAGCCGGTGTGCACAGGCCTTTAGGTACATAAATGATTTTAATTTAAATTTCATATTTATGAACTTGATTGCACCTATAACCATTCTATCATCTATAACAGCTTGGCTTGATAAAGGTTGGCGGCATGCAAGAAAATGTAGCAAAGCACCATTGAAGAAATTGCTGTTATTTTTTTTCAGGAACTTATTAGTTTTGACAAACGGCGCGATTCGGGAAATGAATTAGAGATTAACTAGATACGATATAGCAAAGATATGTGACGTCCCCGTGGTATATACCTTGCGGCGGTTGGCGCTTACGCTATTATTAACTCCGCTCCAATATTATTGTGGCGCTATTAATGTGATGTAAGCGCCAGCCGCCATAAGGTACCTACCTTTTTCCGTGTAACGCCACATATCTTCTATTTCATATCTAGTGAATCTAATCCATGTGGCAATAAATAATTCTTATTCTATTCTAAAAATCGCGGCGCCAGCCGCCTTAAGGCACCTTTTGTAGTGGAACGTCACATTTTACTATTTCATATCTATTGATATTAATTTCCCGAATAGAGCCGAAAGAATCACAGTTTTTGTAAAAAGTTGGTGTTCATCATCATCGTCAGCCCGTTTCAGTCCACTGAAACAGCTCCCTTTGCTACAGTCTAACCAAAATAACTTACCTCTTATAACGGGAGATTCAAAGTAGTCTTTCCTGTACTTATAGAGACCTTTTACCAAATTGATACAATAAATAAATTCTTTGGTAACTCTATTGCCAATAACCGTAAACTTTACTCGCTCAATGGGTTTTCCAGTACTTTTTTCTTTCTTTGCTGAATAACGAGGATTATTTATTGAATTATGTGCAGTTTTTATTTTGTTTCTGTAAGCATCTTTTATACATCTTTCCCAAGGATGACTATTGGTCTTTTCTTGTTGCAGTACTTCATCAATATCAAACATGGGAAACATTATTTTTTGTAGAAAAAAAAGTATTATTTAGGTAAATATTTAGGGCATTTGACACTGACCTGTCAAATATTATATACGTTAATATTTTTTTAAGTTTAAGGGCATTTGAGTTAGGCCAAGCTGGCAGCGATTTTTATAGCCCAGAGCAGACGTGAGAAGTGTTATTTAAACGTCATACTCTCATAGAAGTTTGACGTGTAAAAACAACACTTTCCCCGTCTGTGCTCTCAAAATCTCTGCCAACTTAGTTTGGTCTAACTCTATATTTGTTCTACTTCCTCTACATATTTAATGTTTCGATTGCACACAGCGCATGTAGCTAGAACATGTAGGCGTAGCAAGGCCCCTACTTTGACGGCGCAGCAACTAGTATCATTTCTCTCTCCTCGCTCTTTTAAAATGCCATTTGTCAAAAAAGGACAACCATACTGTTGACAAGGTGAACTTCAAATCAAGTGTTGCCTTTTTTGATGCATCCAGGCTGTGTATGTGTGCGTAAAACGTGTATGTGTGCTCTTTTAGGGATGTGAAAAGTCGATTTTAATCATGTTATATATCGATAAACGCTACACAGCGGAACGAAATAGCTATTAATTGAAGCTTCAATACCTTCGTTAAACATATACATAATTGAAATGCTAATGAATAATAAATATATTAGAATATAATAAAATATTTCAATTATTGCGGAACACATATCTTAGTAGGTATTTATGTATTTTAATTAAATATCTGAACTTTCCCTTGGTTCCCTGCTGGGGCGTGACGATAAAATTGTGATCTGATAACCACAATAAAGAATAAAAGTGTTTTTGTTCATTTTAGATATCGTCAAACCTTTGAAGTAAAATTAAAATTGTAAGAAATGTCGATAGTTTATCGATATGACTTTATCGACATGGCTACAGCAAGGTGGTGTTAAATTGTTAATCGTACACTAAACAAAAGTGGCAACAGTGACAGCTCGCTGAGACACCGTCTCTATATATTATAAGTCTATGAGGCGTAGGCTCGTAGCTCACAGCATGCATAAGTTATGAAAATTAATAATTTTGTAAGGCTCTTTTAAGGTAAAAAAACGCATAACGAAACGTAACACATGTCAATGTCAATGTCAATGTCACTGTCATGGATGCATGAGTGATTGAGTGTGGTGATGTCTCTTATGGCCCAATCTGTAAAAATATTGGTTTGTTAGAAGCATAATAAAGCTTAGATTTATATAAATAATTGCAAAAATTCAATTATTATCGTTGAAAGTTTATTGCTTCATTTACTTCTGAACGTTTACTCCATGAGCTAGTTTGTGACCCAAGAATTATAATGGGCACAAATTTACCCCGTAACTTTTCGGTAATTACCGGTGAACTGTGTAATCTTCTTTACAAGAAAGCATACGATAGAGAAAGAATAAACTTGCTTATCGATGAGCTTAATGCAAAACCTTATAAAGCTGAGTTGTTTGTTAAAAAACAGGTAAGAATTCTACAGTTATTAACTCGGGACTAACATTGTTGTATGACTAATTTAAAGTGGAATTTCAACATTATTTGAACTTTTCAGGATGCACTGACGTTGATAACAGCACTATGCTCAAACATCATACCTACTGATGAAGTTTTAGCTGCAAAAACCTCCCATCTAATTAATAGTATTGTTACAAAGCAAAACTTGCAATTGGACTCAGATTATGTGCAAAAAGTGGCGTTTTGGCATATTCAGTGCTTCAAGACATGCTCTGACATGGTTGTACCTGATTTACTTCACAATATTCAGTGTATTATTCAGTTAAATGCTGCTGCGGCTCAAAAGGTATGTAAACATTATTCATAAACCCTTATTTCTAAATACACTACTTGTAGCTTGTAGAGGTTTGTAAACCTCAATTTGTCTTTGTCTGTCATTTTGAGTTATGTATTTGTAAGAAAGGGATAAAAAATAATTTAACTAAATGTAAAGTTTTATGAATAAGGGGGTAAATAGTTGCATGTAGTATGATGTGTACAGTTTTTTTAAATGTAGTATGCAATAAAAGCTATATAAATATTTTCTGTTTCAAATCATATTATTCATTCAATTTTAAAGCACTAAGCTAAATGTTTTTATGAGTGTCTTTTCATTAATTACTTGAATTGTATGTATTTTCAGTTTTCAGACGAATTTATAGGCAGCCAAGGAGTTTTAAATAGGTTTCTCGACACAAACAAATGTAGCATGACCACAACACAAAACCAGCTCCATCTCTGCCTCAGTGCCTTAAAATGCATGTGTACAATAACTTCAGTGCCAGATGAAAACAAGACATCTGAACAACCGATTTTGAGCTCTGATTTAAAGGAACAAGTATCACAACTAGTTGTTAACTTTTTGTTGAGAATAACAAAAGGGCAAGATGAATATCAGTATTGTAAAGTAAGTTTTTCTTAACAGGTTTGAATAATTCATGGTTAGTTTCGCTAGACTTATATCGACCAGGATATGAACCATAAAAGGTAATCACTGTCCATATCCCCGTCAATATAAGTATAGTAAGTTTTGAGTAGGTATTTATTGGTTTGAAAATTTTCATTCGGTCATGTGTTGATTAACCTTTAACCACTGAAATACGAAATTTGATATGACATCATACTTGTTAAGATGTTTTATAATCATTTAAAAAAACATGTCAAAGATTAAGAGTTTAAATTTTTCGTAAATTTTTTTTTAAATTAATTTGTAGTAATTTTTAGTAAATATGCCTATATTTTTTTTCTATTTTTAGGTGGTTGTTACTGCATTGAGAGTGCTGTCTCAAATACATTTCAATGACCAGAATGTATGTATTCCACTACCAGAACTTATGGGTATTTCTCGATACTTCCTTGTCTATGGTCTTGTGGTTCAGGGTCTGAAACCTGAGAAGATCATGCCAGCACAACAAACCATTGCAGCTGTACCTAATACTATAAATCGGAATCCAAAAGGTGGTAAGGTATGAATACATTGATGTCTTATTAACCTAAGAGTTGCATCTGTAGGCAGATTTTGGCTACAAACATATTTGGCATAGTTATCATAGTTTATTTGAAGGTTACACCTTTGTGTGTTTTAGGAATCATAAAGGCCCTGAGCAACTAGTCTTGTAAAAGATTATAGTATAATAAATATATCTAGTCATATATAAAGTCAAAATGCATGACTTCACTTTTTACTTCTAGAAATATTGTTGTGAGATTTAGAGTTATATATTAGAATTTAGAAAGTCTAGTTAGAATATAAAATTAGGGCCACACTTTCTTTAAACATAGTTCTGGGTGTGGGTCTAAATAGTCTTGTAATTTAGTTTGAGTAAATAATTTTCTGGCTCAATTTGGGTGGCGCAAGACCGGTCCTTGTGGCATTCTTTGGGGGTGGCCTACACCCAGCAGTGGACATCTTCTCCTCTGGCTGATATAATGATGATGAAATCATTTTCTCATTTTTCTTCAGAAACAAAAACTGAGAAGGCAGAGAAACAATGCCATTGAAAGTTTGAAAAAGGAAATACCGGTATCAGAAAAGAGTCTAATGAGAGAGGTGGATACTTTTGAAAACAATTCAACATATCGACCGGCTAGTCAAAACTATTTGGAGCCTCAGAAAGGCAGGAACTATTGGGTGCTGACCAGCGATTCTGATGCTTCAGACGTTGAGAGCAGTAGAGAAGCTAAGCTGGTTGCTTTGAAGTCTAGAGTGAGGCAGAGTGCTGCTAATCTCTTATTAGTGTTAATAAGGGTAAGTTTGTATTCAAATCAAATTTCTGTACAGTTTATATAATTATTGAAATATATATCATTGTTGTATAAATGTATTCCGCTATAATAAGTATTTTGTATATTTTATTATCTATCTGTATATTCTGTATGGCAGTGCGAAGTCACGTTCAGGTATAGTCTGTCCGTTTTTCTAAGATCAAGTACGCCACAGTAAATGTATGGCGAACTTGATCTTAGAAATCGGACTGGCTATACAGTCTGCAAAATTTACATGGGTACATAAATCGGGTCAAAAATATTTGAACAGGCGGAGTCACAATAAATCCCCACTTTCAGTTCAGAATATTTTATATGTATATAGCCGGTCAAGCAAGTTTGTCAGTAGAAAAAGGTGCAAAATGAAAATTTTGTATGGGACCACAGCCGTTCGGGCGCTTACTTTTTCTAAATTTGCCGCTCTTTTCTGTGTGCATTTGTTAAATTAATTCAGTGAAAGCATGATAGGAAAAATGTATCTACATATAGGAGACCGGGTATGATTATCTCACGGGTTATATCTCATGAATAGAACATATTCTAGATGGTTTACTAACGAATGGCCCAATAACGTTTCCCAAAGTATCACATCCCAAACTATGTTTCCCAAATTATCATTTCCCAAAAAAATGTTCGGCAAAACAACGTATCGCATATTTTCAGTTAGCAATAGTCTTTTTTGGCAAGTTATTGTTTAGCAAATAATTACTTGGACAAGTTTCATTTTGCCAAATATTATTTAGTCAAATGTATCATTAAGTATAACTTACATGTCCCAAAATATTGCATGGCATACAATTTACATAGGTACCAATAGAGAGGAGGCTGCGGAATTTATTTGTCTGGTATTTAGCTGATCATTACATATATGTACATAGTAAAATGTAACGTCAAAAAAACATTCCTCAAAAATATGTAGTAAATTATCACTAAAAATTAAAACTCCATTTTAATATAAAATGATAACCAAATTTGTTACATCTTGCTATTTTATTAAAGCAAATAACACCAAAGTAATAATTGTAACCCAAAAATTGTAAATAACTACCAATTTTTAAACCACATTTTAGTCTAAAATGACATGCAATTTTTTTTACATCTCGTTATTCTATTAAATTAATTAATCCACTTCGATGACCTTTTTCTAGTACACAGTATTTCGTTTCTGTATGGACGGCAGTTCTAACCTAACCCACTTTTCTAATAGCATTTCGATTTTGTGAGGGTCACAGTTCTACTAACCTAACCCACTTTTCTGATAGTGGTTCCGTTTTGTGAGGATCGCAGTTCAAACCTAACCCAACCCACCCAAATTACGTAGAATTTAACGTACCTATATTAACATAACAAAAATTACTTTAAATAGATATGCTTATTTGTCAAATTTGCGAAGTAACAATTTTGACCAAACATCTTTTTGGAATATAATCATCAACTGAACAATAATAAATAATTATAATTATAATTTAATTTGTTCAAATACTTCATTGTAATATAATTATCATTCTCTTGCCCTTGTTCCATTCACTTGGGGTCGGCGCAGCATGTCTTTTTGGAATATAATATTAGACAATAAAAAACGTTTGCTAAATAAGTTTTTGTCCTAATAACATTTGACAAAGTAAAATCATGCCAAATGATAATTTGACCAAATAAATTATATGCGAAGTGTAACTTTGCTAAAGGTTTCTTTGGGAAATGAAACTATTGCGATAAGTTTGTTGGGAAGTGAAATTTGACGAAATGTATTTGGCCCAAACGAAAGTACACCATTCTAGATATCTTGCCAGGCATCCACTCAATTTCATGTCTCTCTAATTGGACGCTTTTTTCCATAGTTCTCTGCGAATAGCATCTTGTGGAAATCTGAATGGAAAGTAATGTAAAATGGCAATACCAAATTTGATTATTAATTTGAAATAACTAGGTAGTTTTTTTATAGCTCCATCTCATGAAATAAAAAAGTAAAATACAAATCTGTAAGAAGGAATTTATTTATAATTATATAGAAAATACCTAAACCAAACACAAGTTAATAAAATAGTCTACTTCATTTGGCATAACACCATCCCTATTATCCTCGCAATTTAAAAAGTCGTATGTTGTTATGAAAGTCGTATGCAGTTGTTACTGGTATATATAAGCCCAGGGGAATGGTACGAAGGGTTCTCGGGGGTGCTAAATAGAAAACCGTGCGTTCAGTACATAGGTTTATTACCGGACTGACAAACGTTACAAAAGTGCCGGCGCCAGAGGGCGCGCGGGGAGAATTAACCCTACCCTCCACCAATATACATATATAACACCCCTTTTCTTAAATAACAGTAGTTATTGAACATATAAATTTACCGTGTGCTCCAGAGCTTGACCGTGGTTCGTTAGTTTTACCTTCCATGTCAAACGAAGGTGATATCTGTGTATTCCCACTTAGAAACAGTAGGTCAAGCCCTAGGACATTTACCTTAATTATAAAAGCAATTAACAAGAATATTGTGAAACTTAATCTATCTCAAAACCAAATCTGACGGGCGGGCGTCTAACTCTTTTACTCTCATGACTTTTAACCTGAGCGGGCGGGTCGGTACTGGTGCCGGGCTGTGCGGGCGCCGCGGGCGCGTCCTGAGCGGTCTGGGTCGGAAGCTCGACCGACTGTGGCACTTCTATACCTATATCCTCCTTGTTTTTAAATTGGGTCCCGTGTGGTACACAATATTTGAATCTTTTCTTTAGTTGATCAGTATGCCTATGACTGGTGGTACCGTTTTCCCTTGTCACGACATAGTTGCGGTTTCCTTTTACCTCCGATATTGTTCCTGGCACCCATTTATCGGGGCCGCTGTATTCCTGCAACCAAACTGGATCTTCCTGCTTCATTTGATATGATGGTTTGCTAGCGAACCTTTCCACCTGCTTGCCTTGAGCTTGCCGGACTCGTTGATCGACTGTGGCGCCTGGTTGAAGTAAGTCTAGCCTACAGCGCAGAGCTCGTTTCTGTAATATCATGGCTGGAGACTCACCTGTGGTACTGTGTGGACAATTCCGGTAGTTAAATAAAAAGGACTGCAATGCCACATCCAAGTCTACCTTTTCTTTGGTGGCTTTCCGCAGAGCCCGTTTACATAGCTTGACAGCCCCCTCTGCGGCTCCGTTTGAAGCGGGATGGTATGGTGCACTATAAGTGTGTTTAATTCCACTCCGTGTCATGAACTGATCCACTTCCTGACTCGTGAAGGGCGGTCCATTGTCTGAAACCACTTCTTTTGGCAACCCGAAGCGAGCAAATATCTCCATTAATACCTTAATCACCGCAGTTCCTGTAGTCCTCTGCATTACAAAAGCTTCAATCCATTTTGATGTGGAATCCACAATGACAAAGAACATTCTTCCTTCAAAGGGGCCTAAAAAATCGATGTGTAGTCTACTCCATGCTTGCTCATGGTATGGCCAGGGCTGTGGTGCTGACTTCGCAGTTGCCGCTGCGTCTGCCGCACAGATTGCACAAAGCTTGCAAATTTGTTCAATATCTTTATCAATACCTGGCCACCAAACGAAACTGCGGGCTATGCCTTTCATTTTCACCATACCCTGGTGACTGCTATGTAATTCCTTCATAATAGTAGGTCGCAGTGTTGCTGGTATGACCATCCGATACCCCCACATAATGCAGCCAGTATCAGTGTATAGTTCTTGTCTTCGTGCAAAATATGGTTTCATTTCTTCCTCTGAACAATGATCTGGCCAGCCCCTGCTTAAAAATTGGTTTACTTTCCTTAATGTTTCATCTTTTTCTGTCTCTTTCCTCACCTCCATGCTGGTTATAGGTAGGAAATCTTGCACAAAATTTATATATGTTACTTCTGTATAGTCCTTGACATCCTGACTAGTCGATGGTAATCTTGATAATGCATCCGCTGCATTCTTAGCTGTTGGAATGTATTCAATGTCGTATTGATAGCCACCCAGGATCACTGCCCATCTTTGCAAGCGGCTGGCAGCCATTACTGGAATACCGGCTTTGTCCCCAAAGATTGTCACGAATGGTTTGTGATCGGTTCTTAAAACAAACCGACGACCATACAGGAATTGATGGAATTTTTTTACTGAGTATATGATTCCCAGTGCTTCTTTGTCAATCTGTGAGTATGCTCGTTCTGCTTTATTCAAAACTCGGGAAGCATATGCTATAGCTCTCTCTGTACCATCTGGCATAATGTGTGATATAACGCCGCCCACTCCATAGCTGCTGGCATCAGTAGTCAGAATCAGCGGCAGATCCGGTGAATAGTGCACCAACACCTTGCTGGAAGACAATAAATGTTTAATTTCATTAAAGGCCATATCACACTCCGCTGTCCAATTAAACTTCATTTCCTTCTTTAATAGTGCATATAATGGGGCCATTATTGTACTAATATTTTTTACAAATTTAGCATAGTACATTGTCATGCCTATAAAGGATCTCAGCTCCGTTACGTTGCTAGGTGTAGTTGCATTCACTATTCCTTCTATCTTCTTAGGGCAAGTATGAATACCTTCACTATTTACTACATAACCCAAGTATGTTATAGATTCCGACATGAAAGAGCATTTTTCATTTTTAATTTTTAAACCATACTTTTGTAGTCGCTCAAAAACTGCAGTTAAATTCTTTAAATGTTCTTGATCATCTAACCCTGTAATAACCACATCATCTAAAAACACACCAACTCGAGGTATGTCCACAAACATTTGTTCCAGAATCCTCTGAAATATTCCGGGGCTCGAGGATAGACCATATATAAGACGATTATATTTAAATAGGCCCTTGTGTGTGTTTATGACTGTATACTTGGAGGTATCATCCAGAACTAGCTGTGCATATGCCTGTGACAGGTCAATCTTACTAAACTTCTTACCACCATGTAATTTGGCAAACAAATCTTCTACTCTTGGCAAGGGAAAACGGTCCACTTCTAAATACTTGTTCAAACTTATCTTGTAGTCTCCGCAAATCCGGAGGGATCCATCTGACTTGACCACGGGCACAATTGGAGTTGCCCAGTCTGCTGTTTCCACTGGTGTGATGACACCTTCGCGCTGCAGTCGCTCGAGCTCCCGCTCCACTGGTCCACGAAGGGCGTACGCCAGCGGCCGCGCGCGCATGAATACCGGCCTGGCGCCGTCTCTCACCCGCAGCGTGACCAGCCCGCCATTGTACCGGCCCAGCCCCTCCGAGAATACGTCTTTAAATCTGGAACTAAATTCCGTCAAATCAAAAACTTCATTCGGTTTTACATAATGCATTAATTCTAACTGTTGCTTAACCCTCTTAATAATCCCAAATTCCTCTAACCATTCTCTTCCTAACAAGTTTTCCTTGCCATTATTTACTACATACAAGTTCAAAACTTTACTCAAGTTGCCCAAACGCACTACAGATTTTATCATTCCTGACGTAGGCACACTTTCTCCTGTCAAATAACTTAACCTCAAATTGCTGGTATCTAACACACAATCACTAAAATGAGTTTCATAAAATTGCGTACTAATACATGAAATTCGGCTGCCAGTATCAATTCCCATAAATATATCCCTATTGTTCACATTTATCATCATTTTGTACGGCGGATATTTGGAATCAGCCTTGTTTTGTTTAACAAAAGAAAGATTTGTTACCTCTAAATCATCATCCGGGGTCGATTGGTTTCCCGTTTCCGTAATAACATAATGGTGTCCCACGGAACGGGACAATCGCGGGCACATCTTCTTTAAGTGTCCCTCCTGGTTGCACACACGACATGAATATAATTTAAATTTGCATGTTTCACTGCAATGATCCCGTCCACAAACCGAACAAAGTTGACCGTGACCTACTTTTGTTCGACCATAATCAGCTGTCAGTGTCATGTCCGCGCTAGCGCCGCCATTATATCTACGCTGTCCGTTCGGCCATGCTCGCCCGCTCCCGCTTGTCGTCGCGCCGCCTCGCGTGCCTTCGGTGCGACTTGCTGCCGCTCGTGTGTAGCCTCTCGCTCTAGCCCGTAACACACCGCTCGCACTCGTTGCTTCGCTAATTGCATGGCAACCGGCCGCTTCTCGCTCGCCTCCCGGATTATTTCGACGAGCTACCTCCGCTGCGTTCAACTCCGCCGCCTCCATTGCAATCGCTAAGTCTATAGCCGTTTTTAATTTAAGGTCCTTTTCAGTAAATAACCGTAAACGAATGCTCTCACTATGTAAGCCGCACACAAACTGGTCTCTTACACTGTCGTCCAACCAAGTACCAAAGTCACAAAACCTACTTAATTTCTTCAAATCCGCTAAGTAATCTGCTACCGTTTCACTTTTTGCTTGTTTACGCTGACGAAACTTGTACCTTTCGGCCAAAACACTGGGCGTAGGCTGTAAATGATCGGATAACAGTTTTTGAATTTGGTCGTACTTTAAAGTAGACGGTTTTGCCGGCGTACACAAAGTCACTAACAGCTCGTACGCCTCTGCACCCATCAACGTGATCAGCAGTGGAACTTTCCTCTCTTCTTTGATCTCATTCACCACAAAATATTGTTCCACTCGGTCCTTGTACGCTTCCCAGCTGCCTTTGTGAATATCGAACGGCTCCAACTTGCCCACCGCCATCTTGCCGTTACCCGCCACTATTTTCTTATCTTCACTATACTGCGCAAAACAACGCGTTCTCGTGCCACTGCCAACACTGCTCGCGTGAAGCTCGAAGAATCTCGTCGCCAATTGGTATATATAAGCCCAGGGGAATGGTACGAAGGGTTCTCGGGGGTGCTAAATAGAAAACCGTGCGTTCAGTACATAGGTTTATTACCGGACTGACAAACGTTACAAAAGTGCCGGCGCCAGAGGGCGCGCGGGGAGAATTAACCCTACCCTCCACCAATATACATATATAACAGTTACGTTTTAGCTTAGCACGGTAGTATTGAAAACAAATCGTCATGTTTTTTCCAAATTTTACTGAAGCTATCTGTTTACTACAAGTGAAAAGTGATTCCATTGTCCTTGGTATGAACTAAAATAACTTCTGCACCACTTCACGACACATGAATATAATTTAATTACAAAAACGTTGTTTTTATAAATCAATTTAGCCATTTGTCACTGACTGTCATCTCGGTCGCGTACTGAGATTGCCAATCGAGCAGTTTGTAAGTACCGCCTATCGCGGGGTAGTTTGCGTTGGGTCATAATTGAGCGGACAGAATACTTCCATGTATATCATTTCGCTGAAATGAGCCCTTAAAATACAAGCCCACAGCTCTACCAACTAACTATACTATTGAAATTTAGTGCGGTAGGCTGACGTCGCAAGGCCGATTCTTATGCCCTCTTTAGCATGCATTGGGACTGTCAATGAATTATCGTCATCATCATCCGGTCCTAGCCGGTTTCGGCCTCGGCGATTGAGTACTCACTGGTTAGTGAGAGCGACGATCGTGAGCTCTCAGGTGGTTGAATTAAGTTGTGGATGAAACAGTCTACCATTCTCTATCTAATTAATTCTATTATACAGAGACCAGAAGTATGTGTTGCGCGCATGATACAGTTGCACTAGTGCTAGGGGTTTAAATCCTTCGGCTTCCTTCCCTGCACCTTGAATATTGAGTCAACATTGAAGTAACATTAACAAGTCGACACTTGTCATTCCAGGTAACGGAAAAGCGAGACATGTTCGGATACTGGTGGGCCCTCCTACCTGATTCACCAGAAGTCGACAACTGGAGCGCAACAGACGCTGCTAGGAAGACCCTAGCCTACTGTGCGGTCACTGACCCCACTTCGAATAACAGGGCGAGCGTACTGAGCGTGATATTGGCGCTGCTTTCCGGGTCTAGGATGTATTTGTCGCAGGCTGAAGTTAGGTATGTTAATATACCTGTTGGTTTAATACATGGACAATAAACTGCTAAGACCTTAGTCAACTGTGCGTGCGGTCACTGACCCCACGACTAATAACAGGGCGAGCGTGCTGAGCGTGATAGTGGCGCTGCTTTGCTCTAGGATGTACTTGTCGCAGGCTGAAGTTAGTTACTGAGTTAGGTACAACACTATACCTACTTCCGCTATCTATATCTTAGTACTGTGGTAGTGTTAAAACATTAAAAATATTATTACTTCCAGTAAAAAAGACAACGCTTCCTTCATCCCCTTCTCCGTATCACTCGGCTTCATGATCGACTGTATGCACAAAGTGTTAACTAGCATATTGGACAGCGAGCGAAGCCACGCGGTCATACTAGTCGCGCTTAAATGCTGCGCGGCGCTGCTGCAGGCCACGCCGTATTATAAAATGAGGACAGGACTTGTGAGCGAGCTGGTTAGAGCGTCCAGGAAATTCCTGGTGCACAAGGGTAAGTTTAAATCTTAAATTAATATTGCGCATATGCGCAATGCGATCATATGATCTAAAACAAAAATGTATCATCATCATCATATCAGCCTTTTATCGCCCAATGCTGAGCATAGGCCTCTCTTCGAGTACGCCACTTTCTCGGTCCCGAGCCAATCTCATCCAGAAGTGACCCGCAATCTATCGAATGGCATCCACCCAACGAGCCAACGGATGCCAGGCACTCCTTTCGTCTGCAAGCGGCCACCGTTCCGTTAACATTTCGGCCGGCCTGCCATCACTCTTACACAAAAATGTATGCGTTTCTGTATAGAGCAAATAATTTACTTCTGCACTTAAAGGTGATCAGTACCACGGATTATATCGGCACCTTGAGGAAGATAGAGGGCACGCAGCGTGTTAGTAATAAAGAAAACTCTTCGATTTTCTTGTTTAATTATTTTATTACCATCGAACTAAACGCTAATCGAATACACATTCACATTCCCACTACTCTTCGCAATTGGACAAGATTGTATCTTCCCGCCATCTCCATTGTGGTCTTCCTCTCTCTATCTTATGAGATCTATTTTTTAGAACTGTATATAGCTAGCATTCATCATATGTATCCTGCCAAGTCCTAATTTAACCTAAATTTTGTATATTTTCTTAGTACGCGTTATTGTTTCAGATGTAACATTGCAAGTCGGGGCCCTAATCACCATGGGATGTGTTCTCTCTATTGATCCCAAAGTAGACGAGGTACTAAAATCTATAGAAAAAGACACAGCTCAAGCAAAACCTGTTAATCAAATACACAAAGAAAATGATACTAATGAAGAATGTGATGATTTTGAAGAAGGATATTCTGATGATGAAATGTTTACTGCAGTGGAACAACAATGTATAGAAGAAATATGTGAAGAGAAAAATGTACATTATTTCAAAAGTTGGATTTTAGATATATGCTTTAGAAATATGGGTTGGAGTTTCAAGGATAATGAAGTTATTGTAAGTATTTTAAATTAAATGATGGGTCTTCTAACTCTTTCATAAGGGGTACGGTTAGGCTTTCGGCCATCCCACTGCCTTTTTGTGGCCGAGTTTTGAGATTTTTGGCTCTCTCGCTTATTTTTAGCGGGCTATAAGTAAGGGCCAGGATTGGAGACACCCAAATTAAAATTAAAAGTTGAAAAACATTGTCACGGTGACTGCTGCTGTTTTAAACTTGGAATTCTTGGAATTTACCATAACCTTCTAAGTTTCGGTATCTCTATCTCTCTCACTCCAATAACGACATATGTATAATGATAGAGAAGGAATATGGAGACTTGAAATTCGAAGTTTACGGTTGGGTCATTCGGTTATCGTTCGCTTCTCTCTCAGTTGCGAGACCTATAATATATATTAAGACGAAACAGGAGCTGAGCTCGTTCTCCATTTTGAGATTTCAAGGTGAACATACCCGTCGCTCTGACGGGGCGTAACCGCGACGTGAGATACTGTATTTGTGTGTGTAATGCACGCACACAGACGCGTGCACTCGTACTCGCGCCCGCGCGCACCTCACTGCCTGCTTACAAATATTACTCGTACTTAGGGTACCTATACCTATTTCTTTACAGAAATGTAAGCCCTCAGCGATCCCTGTGATACTAGAATCTCTACAAGTCCTCTCAGCCATAGCGTTCCACCACCTCCGGGACTTGCTACAACCGCACTTGACACTGTTAGCGGACGTTCTGGTCGAGATGTTGCAACACGAGCACCAGGATGTCACGTTACATGCAGCGAAAACCGTTAGCATTATTGGAGATGCTATACAGAAACTGGGTAAGTGTTTAAATGATTATTATTTGATGATATACTCGTCGAGGTCATCTCTGCGGAATACTATATGGTGTTGTAAAAAAAAGAGTAGATACAGGTTTCTAAAGAAACAGAAAGGCGCGTGGAGACCTTTGGCCTTTGGACTTGCATACATCCACATTAACCGCTTAACAGCAGTAACAGTAACTCCTTTCTTATTATCTGATAACCCTGCCGAAGTTTCTTTGGGAGTTTACAGTAGGTATGAAGTTCTTCAAAAAAGGATCGTACCTATATGATTCTAAAGGGCCGGCAACGCGTATGTGTGGCATTGTAAAGTATGCGGTAACTAAGTCTAATGCTAACTTTTGGCAATCTAGTTAACACAAAACTTATGGCGCCAAACCGTCATCTACTGCAATTATTGGTTGAAATATTTTGTATTATTTTACGGGTCTTTGTTTTTATTTTTACTTCTCCATTTTGGATTCCACGGCCCTATAAATTCCGGTCTTTTGATAGGCTTGCGTGGGGATATAGATCCAACACGTAGAGGCCTTTTGGAGAGCTTTAATGTCATGTAGAACGCCTGCTGGAACCCGTTCACAGGCGCAACAATAAACACTCATGAACCGGTCGCAGCAGGCATTGGGACTATTGTAGAAAAAGTGAACAGTATTCCGGGTTATGGCTTAATTATTTTTGCTATTATTATAAGCTTTGTTCCAGAACAATCAAATGAATCTCCACCCGTGAGCCAATGTATGTACATGTGGCAGAAACTACTAACGCCGCTGTCAACCGTGCTACAATGTCACGATAATCCCCAGTGCAAGGCCACGGTGTGTGACTGCATTGCTAATATAGGCGAGCGGTCGTTTAAGGAGTTACCGGTATGTTTGAATTTCAACTAAGTATTTTAACGGTATCTCATGACAATTCTTTTATCTGTCTAATGTCTACTAAACTCATAACATTTTTACGGTTTTCACAAACAAGGAAACTCTTATTCATGGGATAAGTTTTATGAAAAAAAAAAATTTATTAACAAGCAGCTATTGCCACATAGTTAAATACCTTAAAACTAGCATACATATTATGGGTTAATTATATCTTAAAAACTTAATACACAAGTTATGAATTATATTAATTATTATTATGTATATCAGTACACACACTATGCCAGAAATTATATAGTTTATTTGCATTGCAGCGACATTTACAAGTACTATGCTGCACCCTACTGGTGGGTTCGTGCAGCGACGAAGAGGCGGCGGTGCGAGCGGCCGCGGTGCGCGCCCTCGCTATGACCGTCATGTTCCGGACACTCAGAGAAGTAAGTACAATGCAGCGATATTTACAAGTACTATGCTGCACCTTACTGGTGGGTTCGTGCAGCGACGAGGAGGTGGCGGTGCGAGCGGCCGCGGTGCGCGCCCTTGCTATGACCGTCATGTTCCGGACACTCAGAGAAGTAAGTACACTGCAGCGACATTTACAAGTACTATGCTGCACCCTACTGGTGGGTTCGTGCAGCGACGAGGAGGCGGCGGCGGTGCGAGCGGCCGCGGTGCGCGCCTTCGCCATGACCGTCATGTTCCGGACACTCAGAGAAGCAAGTCCGTTGCATTTCAAAGTTTTAACAAGGTACGGACAGTAAAAAGGTCAGAATGTTAGAAGAATCCTATTTAGTCGTTCAGAAGACTCTTCATTAAATTTTCAATTGATGCCCATGTACCTGTATAAAGTTTTGATGTAAGGTTTTTATGACCTGACATATTTTTTCTCTTTTTGATGTTTCTCTTCCCATCTTCTCTAGGGCAGGGTTAGGTTTAGCTCCGTCATTCCTTATGTTATGAACTATGATAATTTTACTACTTTCCTTTTTAGGGTTCCGTACCCAAAGGGTAAAACGGGACCTTATTACTAAGACTTCGCTGTCCGTCCGTCTGTCCGTCTGTCTGTCACCAGGCTGTATCTCACGAACCGTGATACCTAGACAGTTGAAATTTTCACAGATGATGTATTTCTGTTGCCGCTATAACAACAAATACTAAAAACAGAATAAAATAAAGATTTAAGTGGGGCTCCCATACAGCAAACGTGATTTTTGACCAAAGTTAAGCAACGTCGGGCGTGGCCAGTACTTGGATGGGTGACCGTTTTCTTTTTGCATTTATTTCCGTTTTTTTTTGCTTTATGGTACGGAACCCTTCATGCGCGAGTCCGACTCGCACTTGCCCGGTTTTTATAAACTTAACAATCCGGCCACACGTGTATTCATTTATTTTTCGCAATGTTGCGTGACTTATCAAAATTATATAAATAAGGGTGGTATTCACCTGTCCAATTTCATTTGTGTCTCACTCTCTCATTAGGCAAAATTTGAGAATAGGTGGGTAGTGTAGGTACTCAATTTGAATAGGCATTCATTGACGGACATCCATACATAATAAATAGTTACGCAGTTATATCTGATGTAAACGCTCTCTTAATCAATTTGTTTACGAAATATAAGTACATAATTTATGGTTCATGACGCTAGTTCGTCTTGATTTGCTTCTATTAAACATTAGAGAGTAGCAAATGAGAGCCAATTATCTACTCGTGTTTTTGACGTCTACGTATTACACTATTTCTTACTACGGCTTCATAGTCTTAAATGGGGTATTTTACTGTATTATTAATTATTTTGTATATCTCAGGTTTCACTTGTGACAGAAGTGACTCCGTAGCGTGGCATATTTTTTAAAAGGTGCCTTACTTGATACAAAGTCGCTTCAAACTCTAGAGAGAGTCTAATCCTTATTATATAATTTGAATGACTCTCTCTCTCTGAGTCCTTAGGGGTTGTGCACAAATCACGCGAGGTGTTATCGGCTACTTTTTGAGCCCCCCTCCCCCTTGGTGATATTTGGTGAGGTTTTTGGCTACCCCGCCTCCCCCACACAACCTCACGTGTATTTTTGTGAAATTTTCACATTCAACCTAATTTTAAGATAAATAGTATTGTATATAAAAAATCTTGTTTATTATTCTATTATCGTTAAATAGACTCGCTATTTTGAATTTTGCATTTTGCAGAGTGAAGATTTATGTTTAACGAAACCGTAAAAAAGTATCTGAACACGTGGTAGGTGTTTTTTCTTAGTTTCGTTCACTGTAGAAAAATACACGTGAAGTTTCCTTATAGCCCCCCTCCCCAACGTGATCTATCGTGATTTTTTCGTGACCCCCCCTCCCCCTATCGAACCTCGCGTGATTTGTGCACAAGCCCTTACCAAGTCGACCTTATAGCCATTTGTAATAAGAATTTTGATTTCCAGGATATCGGTTTCGTGAGTGACTGCGGGGAGAATATACTACGTGCTCTAGCGGAGTCGTCATTGGTGGTTAGAACAAAAGGCGCCTGGGCGCTAGGAAACCTGAGCGACGCGCTCGTCTTAAATGTGTAAGAACTATGTTATGTTCTATATTGTTAGCAAAGATAATTTAAAAAAGAGGAAGATTATCAAAGTATATTATATTTGCTATATCGTCGGGTGACAAGCAAAAGTCACTAACACCATTGAAATTATTGGACAATAAACCGTGTTACAAGTGTAATAAAGTGCATTGTTACTTTTATTTATTGATAGTACTTAGTGACTTTTGCTTGTCACCCGACGATATCTTGTTAAAATACTAAATTTACTTTACTTTTACATATTTTCTATTTCTTCCCACTAACTCGTGTCGTAACAAAACAGTTAAATTCGCTCTTGTTTAACAATATCAACATGCACTGAAATTGCTTACTTTCCATAACATTCCATTATAATTTTGTAATATATGCCTACAAATGTTTGATAGTTCACGCTTCAATTACGTTTGTTATATTAAATATTTGTTCTGAACTAATCGCATTTCATTGACCGATAAGAAAACGTTAACTAAGCTTTCCTATTATAAAAGTTCTGTTGGCCTGTGGCCCCCGACTTTTCATACTATTATACACTCTATATGTATGTGTTTAAAGTTCAAGTTTACTTACAGGGATGATCCGGAGATAGACGATATCGACGATCGACTCTTGCTGCGTCTGCTGGAGGTCAGCATAAAGTGTGCTGCTGATAATGATAAGGTTAGTAGAAGAAGGAGGTATTTCTTTAGGATATGCGTGTCGCTTACGCTCTTTTAACACGGAGCACATTACTAAATTCATAATTGGGTTATTTGCCAAACGTCGTTTTCCATAATGTTATTTTTACCGCTTACGACCTTTCCGCTCTGAGGGGAGGATTATTAATGTGTTCTTACGAACGAATGTAGGAACGGCGTATGTAGTTATAAATGATCTTGTCACGTACGTTGTTTTTGAACAGGATATGTAATTATTTGCTGACGGATTATGGACACGTGCGATTTATGTTGTATTAGCCCACGTTTGCAGTAGATAAAGTGAATATTTATACAAGCAATTATGCGGCTATAAGCGGGATAATGCGGTTGTAAATAGTTATGACTTTGTGATAATGAAACTGAGCATATTTAGTTTTCCTTCTTTGATCAAGCTTTTCCCAACTGTGTGGAGAATGTGCAATGTTTGTAAAAGGGGTTGCAGTCTGTCTAGAAAAATGTAATTATTTTTTTCAATTGAAGTACCTGTGGTCTTAGTCGGCCCTTACACTGTTATTATAAAAAGAGGGTACCGTAACGTGCCACCCGGCGCAAATCACCGCTTTCGTTTTTAGGGTTCCGTACCCAAAGTGTAAAACGGGACCCTATTACTAAGACTCTGCTGTCCGTCCGTCCGTCCGTCTGTCACCAGGCTGTATCTCACGAACCGTGATAGCTAGACAGTTGAAATTTTCACAGATGATGTATTTCTGTTGCCGCTATAACAACAAATACTAAAAATACTCTCCCATACAACAAACGTGATTTTTGACCGAAGTTAAGCAACGTCGGGCGGGGTCAGTACTTGGATGGGTGACCGTTTTTTTTTTGCATGTTTTTGCATTATGGTACGGAACCCTTCGTGCACGAGTCCGACTCGCACTTGCCCGGTTTTTTTCTATTCTCGCATTCGCTTCCGTAATTTGATTTGGAAAATTAACATAGCTTAAGCCTCTATTGGTTATTTTTCTTATATTTTAGGTCAAGATGAGTGCTATGCGGGGACTTGGCAACATACTGCGCCTAATAAAACAGACCAATCTGCAACGGGACCCGCAATTCAAGGTGTTATGCGAAGCGGCAATAGCGAAACTTTTGGAGTGCGCGTGCAAAGTGAGCAACATGAAGGTGCGGTGGAACGCTTGCTACGCGATGGGGAATGCTATGAGGAATGAGGATTTGTTCACTTGTTTTAGTGGATGGCAGGTGAGAACACAAGAGTTAAGGGGCCCACTGATTAACAGTCCGCCGGACGGTATCGGCCTGTCAGTTAGAACAAAATTTTGACAGTTCCGTACAACTGACAGGCCGATACCGTCCGGCGGACTGTTAATCAGTGGGCCCTCTTTGAATTACTTTATAAAAATATCGCTAGATACTTTTAACATAATAGTAAATAGGTACGTTAATGTAGCGGCCACCATACAAGGAAAATTGGCACTCGAATTAATCAACGGTATTAGAGAGTTGAATTTGTTTTGTTTTAAATTCGAACGAAACAAAATAAAAGGAAGTCTGTTCCAATTTCATTAAGATTTAAATTTCATTGGAGGTAATTTGTACTAGTATTAGGACATTGAACCCCAAGTAGGCTGCCCTGTTCGAATAAATGAGTGAGAGGTTCGGCTAAATGGGTCAGTATGGCTTATAATAAGTGATGGTGGCCTAGCGGTAAGGGCTGCGACTTTCAAAGCGAAGGCCGCGGTTTTGAACTCTCTCCGACCCGTACCAATGAGTTTCTAATGCCTGCACCAATTCGTGGGATGAGGTTCCTAAAGCGTACCACAAGCTCATTTATCATGCAACCAAGAAAACGCTCAGAATAGAATAAAGCGCAATTTAGTTTACTGGTCAGTGCTTTAACCTTTTGAACGCCAAACGGAGTATCCATTTGCCATGCCACTGACGCCACGGGGGTAAAATTTAGTTTTGTGAATAAATAATGCCAACCTTAAAGTGGGTGCTTTTCAGTAGATCTTCATCAAAAAACGATCGACGTCAAATGCCGTCTTTGGCGTCGTTGTCACGATTTTGCGTTGACGTCAATTGCCGTCTGTGGCGCTCAAAAGGTTAATATGACTGGGCATATCTGACGAATCTACAGTTCTACACTCATATTACACCGTTTATTTCAGAGCCAAGTCTTCCAAAACCTCTGCACCCTCACCCGCGACTGCAAGAATCTCAAAGTGCGCATCAACGCAGCGGTAGCACTGCGCGCCCCGACCACCAGAGCGCAATATGGCGAACTGTTCCCGCTCGTGTGGCGAGGCATCATGGCGGCAATGGAGAACGCGGCTAATGTGGATGATTTCACCGAGTACAGGCATAAGGATAATCTGATTGAACAGGTGAGAAATATGCCTTTGTAGAGCCAAGTCTTTCCATACCCTTGCATCCTAACCAGAGACTGCAAAAATTTCAAAGTGCGCATTAACGCAGCGGTAGCACTCCACGCCTCGACCACCCGAGTGCAATATGGCGAGGCGTCATGGCGGCAGTCGAGAACGCCTCTTATTAGTGATACCTATGGTTCAAACCTGGATGAAAGTAATATTTTGGGCAGAAGTTTTGTATTAATGTTAAAAAGTCAACTTATATCGTATACATAGTTTGGAATTAAGTAATAATATATATTAGAAAAGACTAACGGTACTGATTAGTATTATTATATTCGACACGAATATCGCAGGATACCGGAATCATATCTTTTCTAGGCCACAGATTACAGCTTAAAAAAATTAAAACTAGGTAGCATAACAACAACTTTCGTTATCTGCCCCACAACAACAGTACACCAAATTAAGCGACCGAAATGAATACAAGTAAACAATAATAATGAGTGGACTAATTAAGCAATATTATTTCTCTTGAAATAGATAATAAATGGAAAAAAGTTAATTACTTTTAAATAAACGTGATGAGTTTGTGAAAATATGTAGTTGCTTACAACTTATCTTTATCAAGAATTGCTTATAGGAAAAAAGGAAATATTTCCAAAGTACCGAGTGGGAAGGTTTCTGGGACTTTACCGAGTATACCTATAGAGATCATGCAGTTGCGGCGTTAATATCAAACGCGATTTTTTATTAATTCAGCTACTTGAATTTTCTTTCGTGAATGCTGCTTACTTACAATTTTAGATATTATGACCAGGGTAAATTATTTTATACTAAGCTTCTCACAGCTCTCCATCGTGTTTTGTTGTTCCTTCCAAATTAGCAATTAAAGAAATTTTAAACTTGCTTTACGCCATTTATTGCCCTGAAGTCAAGGGTTTAGATTTGCCAGTGAAAATACGACCTGGATGTTTTATTTAGAATTACTTTTGTGATGTTGTCTGCGACTCAATGGGGCCCAAGTCTTGGTACATTTACCTATATCTCAACCCACCCACCCATCTTTTGCCAATAAATAGGGTTATTCATAAACCATTGTCAAGTCTAAAAAGCCCTTGATAATCGTTTGTCCCTATACTTCATTTTGGCATTTGTGTTGTGTGAGAAAGGGAGATAATTTAACAGAGCTTTGCTAAGTTATGAATGGTCTGAACAGCTGGCAGGCGCCCGAATTAATAATGATAGTATGGTACACTAACTAGATGGATTTCGTTGCTCTATAAATTGCAAACCTATTTCCGTAGCTAGCTCTCTGTCTAGAATAAAAGGGTTAGTAAGTACTTAGCCAATTCGTTGCTTTTAACCCGTGGAGCGCCCTACTGTCACTTGTGTGCTGGTAACTAGTATAGGAGTTCCATACTACGGTAATTTTGGGGCGCTTCATGGGTTAATGAAACGTTATTGTTACAGCTCAGCGTCACGCTAGCCCACCTCTGCTGCCTCCTAAAGCAGACCGACTTGCCCGATATCCTGGACCCCCTCATCTTCCACTTCGACTGCGCCAAGTCCCTCTTCACCCAGCTCTGCCACAAACTGCCGCCCGAGAACACCTCCTGTCTCAGGATCCTGGAGGCTGCTAAGTACGTGACAGTAGATTTGACAGCCGCCAACGATACGCAGTCTCAGTCGCTGAGTATGCTGCAGGATATATTTATTTGGGATATGTGAGCAACTGTCTATAGACCGACCGCTTAAATGAGTCCTCGCCTGTGCGGTACGGGGGCGACGGGGTAGGACGACTGAGGGTGGCGGGGAAGGTGCGGGCGCCGTACGCCTGTCGCCCGCCAGATAATAGTGGCTTGTACGAGTACAATTATATTATGTATCTGGAATACTGGAATCTCCTTATATGCTTTTAGCTTTGCGTGATTATCCTCAATGTTTTCTTTTCTTTCGTCGTCTTACACCCTCAAAATAGACACAAAATGCTAACGTTATATTTTGTGCTTATATAATTAAGGACCAAATTAATTAGTGGTTTTGAATGCTAAGGATTGGTGATCCAATACGACTGCGCCAAATAACAGTCGTTAAATATTTTTCGAAAGTGAGACCCGACATGGTTTTTTTTCGCGAGTTCCTTTAAGTTAACAAGCAAAAATTCATTTTTTAAATACAGATTTATGCAATATGCGTTAACTTGTTCTAATTATTTTTTATCTAAAATAAATATTCAATGAGGCTGATTTGAAGTACCTAGTTACTCAGCCTTGATTATTTTTATCCAGTAAGGGTAATTAATTTAACGATTTCTTTCCGTGGCCGTGCATTTTGTAGGTCAACACATGATTTGACCTATTTAAGATTTGAAATATTGTAAGTAGGTACATAATTAAATTATTTGCTTGTTATTCTTTGTTGTGCTTGTGATATTTATATTTTACTTGTGTTTATACCAACACTTCTATATCACAATTTGTATGATAGTTTCAAGTTCAAATATTGTTCTTACATTTTGTAACAGACGGTCATTATGACGTTAAATAATATGTAAACGTTATGACTTTTCTGAAAATGAAATGCAATTACTATGATGTAATAGTAAAACTAGTAAATGTGATACATAATTATGCTGGATTTTATTTTTAAGTCGCTGTAATATTGTGCACATATAAGTATTTTATTTGTTTTTAAAGGATTAAGTCCGGTTAATGTTAAGCACGTGTTATTTACTTATGGAATAAATATTTTTTACTCACTACATCGTCTTTTCACTCCGTTCCACGTAGAATTTAATTGCAATATTTGCAACTTTCGGCATATACGAGTAGATACAATGTTTAGATTGAGTATAAGATACAAACATAAACCACTGTTTAGAGGTTTTCAGAATTAGATACAGTAATCTGACACTAAGGGTCTCCTCAGATATCGACGCGCATTCGGCAAAAGCCGATGGCAATTCGAAAAAAGCTTTATGTCCGCGCAATAAGAGTGGAAAAGCAGTCGACGCGTCGGCAGGCACCGACCGAGCCGAACGACGACTTTTTCGCTCTTATTGCGCAGACATAAAGCTTCCTATCGGATTTTGCCGATTCCGCGTCGACATAACATATATCGAACTCTTACGTGACGATGAGATTACCGGCAAAATCTTATATTTATTATGTTATGAACCGTTTTTTTAACTTTTAACTTACATATTTACGATGGGATCTTCCACTCTGGGCTAAAAGACAGACCCTTCGCCATCCACACACGACATCCGCGGGAGCTCTTAACGTTACCACATATGTAGCTACGTTTCATTTCATAAGTTCATCATCAGGAGCTCTAGCAATAAGCGCCACGAATAGAAAATCACACTACACACTACAGAGTAAAGTATGTCGATGAGAAGAAAGGAGAGGTACCTCCTTCCTTAGTTTAAAATTTCCAAACAACAGAGAATTGACATCCACTGTGACCTGCACCTTTCGAGCATCAAGCTCCAAGACTTAAAACTTACGACGTTAATGGTGTACCTAATATAGAATGTATAAATATAAACAATGAAATGACCATAACATCCCGAATTCCGTGAGTCATTCAGTAGATATCTGGTTGAATCCAGTCGGTGTTTACTACATACGAGGAGATGTCACCTATGGTGAAAAAGCAACATAGATAAAATCCGGAATTATCCCACTAATTGTCCAGCGAGGGGCATTGACGCACAGCGCTAAAGTTATCATCTGTTCAGAGGTCACCCTCTACAATTATAAGTAACGTGTGGAAGAAAGACATAACATTTAAGGAATACCTATCTCTTGATTCCGGGAGTATTTTTGTCGTTATCTCGTGTGTATATTTAGTTTTTAAGAATAATGTAAGTTAGTGATGAAGTCACGCGCGTAAGTCGTGATCGAAGAAAACGTACTAGATTTACATTTTAAATGAATCTTGCTTGATTCGGAATGTTCTGAATTCTGAAATATAGTCGCCATAAGATATATCGGAGTGACCGAGGTGCTCTAATAAATCTGAACACGCACTTAACGCCTTGATATCAGATTTAAAATATAACACGGCATTAAAAAAATCAGCATTAAATCGCAGATTTAAAATATATAAGATCCAGTTCCAGATCTCAGTAGGCATAGGTAATAGGTATCTACGAGTATATACCTACGCAATATGTTTTATCTATTCGTTGACTTTAATGGTTTAATTAAGACTTCGTAAGTATAGGTACCTACCAAATTTTAATCGTGTACTTTTTACTATGAACTCCCGACTCAACTATAATGACTTCATTACGAAACGCTTTAGTGAACTATAATTAATGTGACCAACCAAAGCCGCAGCCATTTTTAAATGAAATTAAAAGCTCGTTGATGCCTGTCTATACTTTTATCTACTGACGTACGTACCTATCTAATTTTGTTTAATTATTTAGGTTGTTTAGTAGAAAAAGTATTATTTTTGTTGAATCATAGAAAAATGATTTGTATACAATAGTGATATAGTCAAGCTTTTCAATCTCGTACCTTACTTAGGCTACTCAGCAAGCTTCGTGGCCTTAAAGGCTTAAGGTACTTGACTGAAAAGCTCTCCATTATATCACGAGTGTACAAAATACTATTTGATGCCCACCAGTTAAACACCCTCGTCTGTCAGAGAGGACGTATTATGGATACCTATGTAAGTGCCATCCGTTTGCGATCATGTGGGCCGTTGTTAATTTAGCTAATGTAATTTGATAGTTATGTCACTTATTCACCCAGTAGGTACATATATTCGCCAACCAATTAATTAGGTGATGGGTTTCAATACGTACTTCCCACGCGATTCCTTACGGAGCAATTTCATTATCCCATGGTAAATATTTACTAAACAATTTGGACACAAAGTTATTTTCGTCGAATTTAATTTCTTGGTTGGTTGGCGATATTTTTTAAGAGTTCTACTCTCCAGATTCGTACCAATAATAATGTAGGTTTATCTCCTTTTATCTATATAGTGAAATCATCGCAAAGCTTATCGATTCCTTCAGCATGGTAATTTCTACCAGACATGGTAAATTTTATAGCATTTTCGGTGCAGCGGAATTGGTATAATAAAATTCAACCCTAATGATTAATTAGCGTTAATTACGTTAAGATTAACCTTAATTTACCATTTCAGTTGAAATTATCTATACCAATTCCATTAACACAACTCCGCTGCACCAAGAATGCTATAAAAAACGATGTCTGGTAATTACCTAATGCTTTGCTAATGATATGGGGATTTAACATAAGTACAGTGGATTTCATTTATTACGACCTTGGTTGTAGCGACCATTCGGCTATAGCGACGTAAAATCCAAGTCCAATGAATTTAAAGCATATTTTAGTACAAGATTCATGTGGATATAGCAACTTCGGGTGTAGCGCCGAATTCGGGTTTAGCGACGGTTTTTGATGAACCATTTGTAACAAGTTCTTAGAAATCCCATGCAGATATTGCGACCGGAGTCGGTCGTCAAAGGACAATAGAGCTTTACTTTCTTATCTTTTGTTTACATCGACAGATGGTTAGCAAATGTGGTGACCTTTTGTTTATCTGTAGATATTAACTATTTAGATTCACTCGTTCGAAACGTACAGACAGCAACACTCCTAACTGTACATCGGTGGACCTTATTACAAAAGGCATAAGGTCCACGGATGCACAGTTAACAGTGTGAACGATGGTACTAACGTTTCGGATTTAAATCTATACAATATGTCTTTATCTTTTTACCTTTGCCTATAACGACTTCCGGATATAACGACGAAATTTCGGTGGTCCCTTCATCGTCGTTATATCCGAAATCCACTGTATTTTATTAAATTACTCTAATGGTGTTGTTTTTACTGAAACCTGAAACAATAAGCACTACTGACGTATTTCAGTAGTAACAATTATTATTGATCATGTCGAAGGTTACAGATGAATGGAAAAATTAAAGTTGAGGTTATCAATCGTCAGTATCTAATACGCAATAAACTTGTGATATAATGAGGTACGAGTAAACAATGTCTATTTTTAATCGACTTCAATTTCATAGAAGGAGGAGGTTCTGTTTATAATTTATACCGTGTGCAAGTTTTTGTCAATAACCAGGCGTTGGTCACTCCGCGATTTCGTCGCTTTGCTACAGGTAGTCGCTTTGCTAAAGTACATCCGTTCGACCCCAATTTTGGGGTTTGCCATAAGCCGCGCGTGGCGCTGTCGCCACCTTGCGGCCATATCTGTCCTGATCGTAACAGACGCGTTTTGTTACAGAGTGAGTCTTCTGTATCTAGTACTATTATTTAATCTGTGCAATAACTTAATTTAAACTTGATTTATTGTGCAATAATTTTGCGTTTTTATGCAATGACATCAACAAAATAACTACATGCTATGGTCCCGGGTACCATTATACTAAGAAAGTGACAATTTGCATTAATTTCAGTTTGAAAAAGATGCGCACATCGTTTTTACACCACCACACCCTCCCATATTTTATTTTACATAATCAGTAGTTTTTTTGGCAATATTTTTTTCTTACATATTTAAGTAAATTGTTTACAATTAGCAGTTTAAGGTCGAAGGGCGGGTTTATTAAACAACAATCTAAGAACTCAAATAATTTTTAAATCAATGAGTTTTGAATATATGACCAGACTTAAATCATTTCAAATAACCTATAGAATAATCCCTTTCACCGAATAAGTAAACTGGTACAGCTGCAATGAATTTCTATACAACCTGTCGTTATGGTTTTTTTACCCTTGTGTATATGTTCGGACGACCTTGTTAAGGCCGGCCGCCGGAAGACGCTGGATGCGGGTCGCTTCCAACCGGTACGAATGGAGGTCCAACGGGGAGGCCTATGTTCAGCAGTGGACGTCTTATGGCTGAGATGATGATGATTTATGTGTCTACTATAGTTTATTTATTTATTTATTTAAACTTTATTGCACAAAAGAAAAACTTATCGTACAAAAGGCGGACTTAATGCCAAAAGCATTCTCTACCAGTCAACCTTAAGGCAAAGCAGAGAGGTTAAATCAGAGTACGAATAGAGAGAGACTCATAAATGTTTTACTAAATAGTATGTTTACTATGTAAACAGTTGCCACGTGCTTGTACCGCAGTACGGCTGCTTTGTAAGTACCTATAAATAAAGTAGTCATGTTTTACGGCACGTGTATTCGGGTGACAGAATATATATGTTATATCTGTACGTATATGTAACAAAGGACACAAAATCGATGGTTTCATTACAATGCAGCCATACTGAAGAGGGGGTAAAGCTCTAGAGGGTAAAATCGGTATCTTTTAACCCTTTATAAGGCATATGTAGAATTGAACCCTATCGCTTTAAAATAAAGTTCAATATCAGGTGGGAAATATATCCCCTCTGCCTTACAAAGGGTTAGTTAAGATCCTCTATTTTTGGAATTAATTTTGATGCGTATGCGTAGGATGCGTATGCGTACAGAATGTGACAGGATGGAAATAGCATTATATATATTCTTTTGTATTAGTTTAGCTTAATTTAGACTATGAACTGATCTACGCCAACACTGACCTCACGAACTGGATGAAACCGGATCGACAATATACTTAACTACTTACTAACCGTTATTCATGTTTTCGTGCCCTATCCAAGGGCACTTGGTTGGACATGTTAATGAATCAATAACATTGTAATTAATTTATTCAATTTAGCACCTTATACATCATGAATAAAGACCAATTCGTCTTTGCAATACAAGATTTTCCTTCGTGAACTTCGAATCAAATAGTGCTGAAGCGCAATTCTACATTGCTTTTTTGTCAGCTTGAGATATTGCTACTGCACAGGTAGGGCTAAACTCTTAACTTCTAGTATTTAAACATATTCGATAGTTCATATAAGTACGTATCGCCACTTTCTTTTAAACCCGTATCACCAAATTTGTCAATTTAGACATAATATAATATATGAACATGAAAACGGCACATAATTTTTTCAGAAAAAGGTAACTTGCATTTTTGAATTACTGTTCATCTACCATCAGCTTGGCATTGACATTGAACACTAGCATGAACGTAACTTCCTTTAAAAAAATCCGTTAAATTTGTAGCTCTTAACAATTTTATATTATTTTTAATATGTCTTTTTGTACAATAATTAATTTACTACTAATACTACTAAAAATAAAAAAGTACCTGCCTTGTTAGGCATTTGAAGATATTTCTTCAGGTACTATTTTTTAAAGACAATATGTCACGAGCCGTCCATAAATAAATCGAACTAGCCTCATTCATGCGGTTTGAACATGATTATGTTATGATTTTGCACACAATTGCTATTCTTATATCTATTTGTGCTTATTATGAAAGTCACGCCTGAAAATGTTCCAGTGTAGCCGAAGGCGTTAATTTTTAAGTATTCACGCTTGTCCAATTAGGAGATATCTGGTTTTCGCTATGTCCCTTTTAATATTGAGCGCAAATAAGTTCATGTGAAGAACGCGTGTACATGTTTGTATGTATAACACAATCATTGTTATGTACGGATGGCATTATATTTCAGTTCAGCCTTGAAGCCTTTATCTTCATACATTGTATAAGTCTTAGCTAGATCATAGAATGGCCAATCTCGTAAAAAGGGGACTGGTATTATCGTTCAATACCTTTAATAGAGCAATTCTTGTATTATATATATATATATATATATATATATATATATATATATATATATATATATATATATATATTTATTTATTTATTGTAAATAGGTATATTTCAGGGATCTTGGAACTGCTCTAACGATTTGGATGAAAATTGTTTTTGGGTTTTCGGGGGCGAAAAAACGATCTAGCTAGGTCTTATCTCTGGGAAAACGCGCATTTTAGAGTTTTTATATTTTATCCTAGCAAAGCTTGGTTTCCCAGATATTCGTTCATAAAATGGCTTGAACGTGGTCTGGTCAGGTTAACTTTAATTCTGCTCGATATAAAGAAAATATGTAAAGTTCTAATCGGTTAATGTTAAGATTCCACAGCTAGGCATCAGATATAGAACTTTTATGTCGTTTGTTCATTCATTTAGTTTTGTCATGGGACACCTTATACTTACCTATAAGTTTTTAGGTACTTAAAGTAGTACCTAAGTAGTTCCTCAAAGTTACGTTGATAAGGATTGACTGTAAAATTGTTTTTCAATTTAGATATCCTCATTAATTTCACGCTCACATAATTCTACTTATGTCTCTAAGTGACTGCCCCCAATAGCAACACAAAGCTATCTTCCTTAGCAGATACATGTATTAGTGTCAGCTTCCTGAATATAATGACTTGTTTATAAAACATAGGCTTCCGAGAATGTCGTTGGTGTTGTATAAACAGCTTCTTGCAATTGTATTTCGACGGCAATCTGAACCGCCGTAGTTTTGTAACCTGATCTGTCTACAAATCTACATAGCATAGGTATTGAACACAGTTAACACATTCACTGCCCCCGACGCACAACATGTGCGTTCACCGTCATAAAAGTTTGTTCCTATAGTTTGTTTTAACTCCACAGAAGCAAGCGTGCAGTTTTTATCAGGCTCGTTATTTGTTAATAATTATTGAATTATCTAATGTAGCATGGTCAATACATATAATTTACTTCAAATTATTGCCGCTGAAAGTGCCGGATTTGGAACCACAAACTTACTTCTGCGAAGTTCTTTCTAATGCTAAAAAAACAGACTATAGGCCACGCCCCCTGGCACTGAATGCGTTAAATGTTTTATTAGCGTAATGGTATCTGCTGATGATTCCCTTGAAGAGATACCCACTAATTACTACCTACTGGATGTTTACCTATAAGTCGGATAACGAATTTAGGGCATCGAGGTATTTATGATACAATCAGAGTTGCTAAGCTTGCAGGTTAAGATAAGAAAATATGAATATAATTAATACCTAACTAACCTAATAAATTATTCTGTAGGGCTGCCACCAGTTTGACACCGACATACGAGTCGCTTAACTTCAAACTCGGGTAAATCCATCTGTCAGATTATGCGATTTTGGTATTAAGAAAACGTAATAGGGTAGATATTTGCTGAGAGGGTCCAATGGATTTACCCGAGTTTGAAGTTAAGCGACACATATATGCTAGCGTGTGCCTAATAACTTACTTTTTATGCATCTCGCTTGTACTCGCATATTAGTCCAAGCGAGATGTATAGATAGTAAGTAACGCAGACGTTAGCGAATATGTCAGTTTGACACTGCTAAGGTACTTAGTCGTGGTGGCTACTAGTATCAGTTTACCTACTATACACATCGAAAATGTCTTAGCATTTGATTGAAGAGCATTTATTTGAATTAAGAAATCTGTGTACAATTCCAAGGTAAATGGTTAATTAAAGTCCATATGACCGTTATTAACTCTAATTAATCATTTCAACTGAAATTGGCAATTTCTTGCCACATTAGTGAGTTTACCGATGTGTTTAATTACCTCAATAATTACATTCTATTAATATCGGTGCAGGTTGTGTTAAAGTATCGTAAGGTAATAAAAAAAGGATACTTTGTTTAAGCCGGAATATATTTACTTAATCATTTATACAGAGTTAATTACCTAAATACTAAATCACCTTTAATAATAGGTATCTATTTGTACCCGTGAATGGGTTCTAGCTGTATTACACATAAAATACAAATAAATAAAAAAACAAAAATAACAATAAAATAAAATAAAAAAAAATTTAAAAGGGACTGCGCTGTTGGCTTCGGCCTGACACAAGCGTCCCAAAGGTCCGGGACCCCATGGTCCCAAGATGTGGCAAGGATAAACAAATTATAATAAAGCCTAACAAATCTTAACACGTGTCATTTACATTATAAACTGAAATAAATGTCATATACACCGTGTTTTTATTGAATTCCGTTAACTTCGGGGTATGGTTAAGAACGTTTAAGTGAACTAATTGCCATAGTTAATTTAAAAAAAAAAATATTTTTTTGCTTTTTTTTAAAGAAAAAATTAAGTTTAAAAAGTAATTAAATGTAGCATATAACGTTGTTGTAACACGGGCATTACATTTAACTCAACCAAACAATTGAAATCTGTGACATATCAATGTCATTTCGAACATCGATCGACCGAGATTGTACTTAAGTTTAGTAGCAAATGTATGAACTCATTCTTAACACTAACCAATATGTAAACCAGCCCTAAGGCAAGTGTACACGCTTGTAGAGGCCTTATAGGAAAAAAAATAATTAGTGATTATATCCGAAATGGAGTTAATTAGAACATCGGTGTCTTTGAGAAAGTTACTTAATTTAAGCTCAGGAATGCACCCTTGAAATTAACGGAAATCAAAAAAAACACGGTGTACTAAGAAAAAATGACCAAGGCCTCTAGTGCCCCTGGCCGAGTGGCTCAGGCACCTGCCGCGATAGCAGAGGACGCTGGTTCGATTCCAGCCTGGGGCACTGGAGGCCTTGGTCATTTTTTTTTAGTATATGACATTTATTTCAGTTTATAATTTATATAGTAGTGTTTCTACTTGATAAAAACAAATTAAAATATTTCCTGGAAATAATTTAATTTGTTCAAATACTTCATTGTACGTGTCATTTACATACTTACAATGTTAATTGTTTACCTATTCGTACTTAGTATAATTATTATTGTTTTTAATATTATATGTATTTACGTATACCAAGTAAATATTACTTATAAGGATTTCTTAGGTAATGTTACGGTAAATGTAAATACAGTAGGTTTAGCAGCAAAAGTGGTTAAGCGAGCGAAGCGTTCAAAATTATCTGATCAAAAAAATATTCGACTGGATACAAGAGTATGAGCATTTTGTGCAGATCATTTTTACCATTTCAGCTGCTTAGCCATTTCTGCTGCTAAATGTAGACGGTTAGTCGTATGTTTAGTATGCAAATTTAAGCACGTGTTATGCCACTGATAAAGTTATCTTATAGTGTACTTATTTGTTTTGTAGATATCTGGTTAAGCCCCAGATTTGTTTGATAAAACTATAGGACTAATGTTATTATCTTATCTTATCTTTTATTCTGCCCAGACACGGGCTAAGAATTTTATCTAAAACGTGACTACGCATCGAGTTTTATTTATACATAATTTACTCGTAAATCATACCCTTGTGATTATGATTCATTACTTAATATCAATGATATCAAAATTTTCCAGAAAAGTGTTCAGATTTAAAGTCTGTTTTCTTCGTATCGTATCGCGACTATCGCGGAAGGAAAAATGGATACCAATTATTTAGAATCTTAGCTTATTTCTAAAAATGTCTTAAGTATATGTCAGGATTTATACGAAATAGTTTTGTTAGGTACTTTCCTGTTTATAGTTTAGAACCCCTACCTAAGACATTATACATTAGACTTATTATATCTTTTCCAACGGTTAATAAGCAGAATATAGTAAAATATACAAAATTGGTAACGCCCTTGCTCGTACAAGTACAAGCTTATCTATGAAGGGCCTCTAAACAAATATTACGTTCTATTATGTAGGTACATATATGTATCTGTACAGCTCACATGTACATGTAGGTAATACGCGAAATAAATGCGATTTACTTAAGATTTATGGATTTTCTCGATAAGGAAGTAGGTACCTAAGTAAAATACTTAAAGGCTATGTTTTATTACATAATTTAAAGAGATTTTAAGATTGCACACATTTAGTAACTATCATGTTTAATAATGCAGGCCGCGTAGCCAAGATGTCGATCGCTTACGCTCCGTAGCGATCGAAACGCAACTGTCACTGTCGCGCTAATATGGAAGAGTGATAGAGAGACATAATGCTTTTCGTTGTCGAAGCGATAGCGATTGTAACCTTGGCTAGGCCGGCAGATTTATTTAAATATAATAAGATAACCTAATACGTTTTTATAACGAAAGCAACATGGGTGAGTACCGCTACCTATTTCGGGTTCTGAACAAAACAACCTGGACTGACGCAAGAGCTTTAAATACCCTGAAACTCAGAGATTCGTTTCAACTGCATGCATGTTGTTTTAGGTATACTAAAGCTTCTGGTCAATATGTGACGTAACGTTTCTATTTCCAATAGACAACGTACCTATTACTCGGTTTCAAATCAGGCATTAAGCATGTAGAACCCGGTACGCCTGTGTATTGTTATTTAAAGTGTATTGTAAACTTGCTTGCCTACTATATCATAACACAGCGAAATCATATTGAAAATGGTAGCACTTTTGTAACATCAGTGTTGAACTTTGCTTTTGGTGATGATGAAGAGTTTTGAAATTAAATGCAGGGCTCTGCGTAGTTAATTTATAGGTCATACTGAACTTTTATATTACATACTTTTACGAACTTTTATAGGTATAACAACTTTTATATGGGCCAATGCCGAAATCGCGAAAATAATTTGGCTGTTTCATACATTCTAACATTCCGCTGATTTCTATACGACATCGGTCAAATTTTTTTCGCGATTTCGGCATTGGCCCATAATAAAAGTTGTTCAGTATGACATATAGCAGTATAGTACAGTCACCAGCAAAAATATGTTACGCAACGAAGGCCGCATAAATATCTGACACGATCTTATTCGTAGAGCCATAGGAGCGTGTCAGATATTTTTGCTACCTTTGAAGAGTCACATATTATTGCAGGTGACTGTACCTACGTCACTATCCGGTATCTGGCCGTATACTAAAATTAGGGCCGGATAGGCCGGATACCGGATAGTAACCGAATATCCGGTGCATCTCTAGTTTTTTTTTGTATAATTTTTGTTTCAGCCTGGATCGTGACTTCAACACCCACAAATTACGTCGATTTACATATTAATTAATTGACCCTCTTTTACTAGTTATATATCTTTTAGTGTACCTATCATCAATTTATGACAAGTTTAGTCACTAGTCACACTTGTCTGTTCTATACCTAAATACCTACACTTACCTAATGCTCGAATCCTTTATGGAAACGGATCAAGTGGAAAATACAGAATGGAATATATGTAGGTACATACCTACCTACTTAAAATTCTACTGACCCAGTTACATGGTCTAAGATATATTTGACGACCAGTCTGGCCTGGTGGGTAGTGACCCTGTCTATGAAGCCGATGGTCCCGGGTTCGAATCCTGGTAAGGGCATTTATTTGTATTATGATACAGATATTTGTTCCTGAGTCATGGTTGTTTTCTATGTATTTAAGTATTTATATATTATATATATCGTTGTCTGAGTACCCACAACACAAGCTTTCTTGAGCTTACCGTGGGGCTTAGTCAATTTCTGTAAAAATGTCCTATAATATTTATTTATTATTATTATTTATTATATATTCTAAGGGACTGTTTCAAATAAGTTGCCAGATCTCACGTGTTTTCTAGAAAACTTCGCATCTATCGAGGGCGTATCCTGCCCTGAACTTTGCTCTGAAAGGGGGACAAGTTGTGACGTCGGCGTCGGGCTGCTCTATAGCTTCCACGCATGCGTAATAATTTGTCGATGTGTGGGTTACCGTCTGGCGGAGCACGCGGTCGGTGCGTGCCCGTATACCCTTCTCACTTTTCGATCATTCAAGTCTAGAAATCCCTATGTAAGAGAGAGTCAGCTAAACGGCCGGGGATCGCCGTCTTATCTAAATCAAGTTTAAAATACCATCGCGTTTACACTAACCGCCAGTCGTGTTCGAGCTGCACTGTTAGAACCTCGTTCTTACACTGTGTGATACTTTCGCAACTTGTGAATTTTTGTATTGCAGATTTGTGGATCCTTGAGAATTGCCACTGACCAGCCAAGTCTATATTTCTCAGATTTAATTTTATTGAGGTAAGTTTTAGTAAGGCATGTTTATACGATTTCTGTAAGTTCATGATACATTTGGAACATTGGACTTTTCCTGAAAAGCAAGTATGTATAAAGAGGGAAAAAGCAGTGCATGTAAATAGAATGTTCTGGCAAGTTAACGGGCGCAGCAAGCAATGGCCGACTGGTTGCATCGAGCGCTTTCTCTCTCGCTGGGTCGCCGCAGCGCACTTGGCTAATCTTGAATCGATTAGTTTTCACTACTGCTTTTCGTGACATATGTGAATAGAAAGTTAACTAACCAAGAAATAAGTGGACAACTTTTACTCTTTATTTATTACACTTTTTTATTAAATCGTGACTTCGTGCGGTACCGTAGCCGCATGGCATGAGCTATAATAAAAAAAAGTGAGATCTTGAGTTTTCCTTACTACATTATCATACATGTGCAGATATGGGTCTGCAGGATATGAATGTTTTATGTCCATGCGTTTATTTTCCTTATCAATGGGCTTGCCTAACAGGATTTCGTATTTAACTTACTGTAGTTATGTAAATGTATCATAAAACGTAATATAACAACCATTATAATAATTTTTAAAATTTTATAAAATGGATCTACTGTTATGTCACAGTGAACCAGGGGGTTTAATTTTGAAATTTAATTAAACAAAAAAGCATGTTTCCAAATTTTTTATAATAATTATAATGGAATGGAGTCAATGGAGTTAAAAAACGTACCGTTGAATTGAATAACCTCTTTTTTTAATGTCGGTAAAACTTTACCTACCCTCTTGCTAGACAAGCCGTATTTGTCAAAGCAGGTAGTTGACCTCTCCGTCTGGGATTTCGACGTTTACCTGACCGTGAAGATATTATTGAAAAGTAACTATAATAAGTAGAAACCTATTGTTAAGATCACGGGCGGTTTTATTGCTGAAAGATGCACGGTGCTCTGTATTTAATTATTAACGTTCGGAATTCTTGGCTTAAAAAAAAAACAAAATATTTTTATGTCTCATTGTTTCTGCCCAAAGAAAGACAGGTAAAGTTAGACCAAGAAAAGTCTGCAGCGATTTTGTTAGCCCACTCAGTGGAAGTGTTAATTTATACGTCAAACTTCTATGAAATTATGACGTATAAATAACACTTGCACGGCGTGGACTATCAAAATCGCTGCAGACTTTTCTTGGTCTGACTTTAGAAAATGTAGTATCATCTTGTCCTACATTTGGTAGAATTTATTTCTTTCCTCCACAATCTTCATTTCGGGGCCAAGGTTGTCTGTATTATGACGTGATGTGTTAATAAAATAAGTACATACATTAGGAATATTCCATTAAATACAATGGAGTATTTTATCAACAGTTTATTCAACTCTGCCTTACGTCAGAGACTCTTTTCATTAGGACCACCTGTGCCAATATACACGTCACAATTTGGGGCAGTCCAAAGCTCACTAAGGATGTAAAGATGCACTATATATAACAGGTGTGCTGCTATTTATTTTAGTTATATTTTTTTTAAATCTTATTGTTGCAAACGCAACTCTTTATTTGTATAGAATTCTAATGCAGTAGCTAAACGCAGCCGTCGGGCTCGGCAAGTATTTGGAAGCTTTTTCTAAAGCACCAATAGGAGCTCTCCACATATCATGTATCGCGGCCAATTAGAGGCACCAAAATCTTAACCACCATTTTCGGACATTCAAATTATGCAAATCACTCTTTCATCAGCCTCCATACGATTACCACACCACTTTTACATTTAACCGTTTAGTCAAGGAACCCTTGTAAAAACCAGTACCTATTGAAATTAGAACAGTTTACTTCAAATCGAAGCTTTTTATTTGAGTCGTCGAGATCCTGACCTGCACGGCAGCTACACTTATAAAATAAATCAGATCCTTAAATCTTTTTTATCTAATCAATATTTGATATGATTCTAGATTAACTTAGAGCATGCGAGAATAGAATAGAGTTCAAAATTGTTTTATTATTCATAGTTAATGATATGGTTTTGTCTTTTGTAAGTATATTAGCACTTTTGTACATACTATCAACTTTCTTATGGTGTGCAATAAAGGTTTAATAAAGTATGGGGGCTTCTATTTAGGTATTTTAATCTCTCGAGTCAATACCATAAATTAATCTTTTGTCAGAGTAGGACTTTTTATTCACATATTTATGTTTCTGAACGTGTTGACAACCCTAAATATGTTTTGTAAATTCGTCTGCAAATGCTTTATAAATTAAACTATTTTAAAATACCGCTTATTCAATGAATAATTAGTCATTATTTACTCTAGTTGACTAACCATCTTATCAGCAAGCGTCATTAAGGTGTTTTTTCTCGTTACAGATAACTTATAAATCTATCAAGATGCTCGCTAGTCCAGCCATGGAAATGCAAGTTGAGGAGACCCCTCTGGCCCTGCAACGGCTCTGGAACTTGACCAGGGCCCGTTTGGCCGGGACCTCTACTGCCCTGGATGAGGAGCCAGCCCTTGTGGAGACTTTGCCTTCGGCCCAGGTAGATATTACCACAGAATAAATAACAGTACTAGGTACAGAAGACTCACTCTCTAATAAAACGTCTGTTACGCTCAGCACAGATATGGCCGCTAGGTGGCGACAGCGCCACGCGCGGCTTATGGCTTTCTCCAAAATTGGGGTGGAACGGATGTACTTTAAGCTACCTGTAGCAAAGCGACGAAATCGCGGAGTGAGCCACGCCTGCTATTACTATATATATATGTAGATCTTAGTTTATAGTTACCGTCAAAAATTCACGAAACATGTTAAAAGATTAGTCGTGAGAGCCTGACTTAGTAGGTACATATGTATTATCAACCTATACATAAAAAGTAGGCAGGTTATAGCAAGAACTCGCGATAGTAACAGCATCGAGTTGATAGTCTTTATAGTTTATGTGTCTCTGGTATTATACATGCTAATTTGCATGCTGATATTTACACTCGTGGTAGACATTTTTATCAGTATTAAAATAGGTACTTGCTGTAAATCAATACAAGCATGAAGGTCAATTGGTCTTATGACTAAGTATAGTGAGTAAATTGTTGTTGGCGCCAGAATCGCCATTTTCTATGACCGTTAGGTTCGACAACCTGTTTGGGCGATGTTCCAATTTTTCTCTTTATTAAATACTTTGCAATTATAATTTAATTTTTTATGCAAAAATCTTTCTAGATTGTTATTTTTTAATAAACTTGTATAATTAAGAATAACTTCAAAAGGTAATTTTACAAAATTGCCTTAACCCTATATAATTAATTGTATATCAATTTACTAAGTAGGTACATCTCTTATTGTTCTGCAAGTAAACATCTTGTTTATTTCGGTCCAAGGATGAACATAAATTGCCTTGGTCGATCGTGATTGTCTCGCCCCCATTATACTATCAGTGTTTACAAGAAACTCATCTTCTTTGACAGGAATCTGAAACTACTCCAAAGAATAAACTTCCAATCCCGAGTGATTATGAAAGCGACGGGGAAGAGGCGTTCCCTGAATTGGAAATACCCGTAAGTATAATTATATTAATATTTTGTAAGTACGAAAAGCAATTATCGCACTCGACGTGGTCACCCAAAAAAAAAATCGTACTTTTGTGCACTTTACCGAGCTTAAGTTTTCATACTCGTCATCATCTGTAAGCGACTAAATCACATACTATACTCGTATAGCAGCTACGCGGGCGCCACGCAGTATAGATATATTAAGATTGCCTCCCACTGGGCGCGGTTGGTACGAATATGGGAAGACCATAGACGTTTCTAGAAAAACCTATCGCATGGGTCTCTCTGTTTTCTTATAGCGTGATTCGCCAGTAACTGGCCACCCCAAACCAAGCGGCTAATAGTTACTAACAGTGGCCGTAACTGGCGAATTACCCTGTATAGAAGCTGAATGATGAATCAGTGCGATATCCGGAGGAATTTTTTAAAAAACTTTCCGTACTTGGGTCAGTAATATAACGTAAACAACATTCTGCTCTCTACCAATCGGTACGTACTTAATTATTGGAATTATATTGCCAACACACCCCCGCACTGTTATCACATACGTCACGGCCTGCCCTGACCCTCTTTTCTAGACGTTCGCACACAATACTCATCGTAATTGATAACATTCGTTAAATTACCCGTATCACATCGTATATATATATATATATATATATATATAATATTGTTATAAAAACTTATGACCCGTAGTATACGCTGCCAATTATATGCTAAAGAGACCACCGTCCTTACTATTAAAAGATACACACATTGTGTAGGGCTTCACATCAATCCAGTATTTGTGATGCTTCATTGATTCGTTCATTCATTCGAGCTTAAGGTCGATAACATTTTGCATAAACTTTTTTTTATATATCTGTTTTATTTTTATCGTACCTTCCTGGGTGATAACCTCGTTTGAAGGTTCGATGCCGGTTTTGAGCTTCCGCAAATACACTCGTGTAAGCGGAATGGAATCTGCAAGCCGTCGCTTGTGTCGGAAATAGATGAAACCGTGTAAATATAACTCTCGATCAGCGCAACGAGCGGACTTTGTACTCTCGTGTTCACAATAAACCAATTTGTCGCAAGTGCTACAACGCAGATTTTCTATTACCTATAAATTGCCGATTGTTACTCAATTGTCTTGGTACGTCATAAGAAAACGAGCATTCATTGAAATGACCTCTTAAATATTAGCTATGCTATATTTATATTTTAGAAAGAATGTCGGTTACCTATGAACAATTTAATGCGTAGCACATATGCAATTTCTTTATGATGTAAGCGGGTTACGCCTTTCTTGGCTTGTATTTTGGCGGCGTATAAATGATCTGTAAGACACATTTCCAAATGTGTTTATCTTTAGCTCGACTTCCTTTATTCAATCCCATACCGAGCCGGCTAGCGGTCTGGTCTTTTTACTTTTAGTAATCACATATTAAACACTATATGGCATTAAAATTGTCGATTGAGGAATCTGACACTGATAGCCTGATTTTAGAAGTGACTGATTTGGTGACTTACCTTTTCAATTCAAGACGTAGTTGTGCATATAATCAACTATAATTTTAATTGGGCGTGTGCTTACAGGAGCAGCCTGAGTGCTTGCAAAAGGGTTGGACGGATAGTTATGCCAAGGAGGTGTTGTTGGATGCTAGTACCCTTGGGGATGTGCCGGCCGTGTACCGCGTGCCGCCGCCGGCGCCGCACCAGCTGCCCGTCATAGGGGTCTACATCGACCCTCGCGTCAGAACCGGCTTCCGATACAAAGTTAGACCCATGCAGGTAAGACGAGTAATTTTATTTCAATCTTAACTCACTTCATTTGTCACAAAGCGGAACTTTGAGGAATGGTTTTTCGTTGTCATTAAATGTGGACGATTGCATGGGATTGCGATCTTCTACATTTTATTGTATTCTTAAAAAAATGTATACAATAATTTAAAAGTAAGAAAACTGTTCCTCATTAGTTCAGTTGAATGTTGCTTAACCATGGCAGGATATAAACTGTAAAATCATATACTCGTCCATACCTATGGCTTTTGTCATCAATGTCAAGCTTTCCTACGTCGAAAAGAAAAACTACGAAGATCCATATTAGTTTGGGGCAAAATTTTATACTGGACTGCAAAAGAAACGGATTTGCATCAAATAATTAATAAATTATATGAAATATCAAGGAAATTGAGTTTGGATATTTCAACTTACAGCGATCTATGAACATACTTTAGTATGTACATTTAGTTATTTCTTCATATGGTATGAGATTCTTAAACAATTTAATAACATTGGATTCTTAAATGTTTTGCTGTTTAGAAAATTGGCTGTGGTTATTTATAGAACATTTTGGTAAGGATAATCCTTTTCAGAACCAAGAGGATGGTGAGTGTTTTTGTGCCTTACAAAAATGTTCGTGACCTAATCGACTATTCTGATATCTTATTTTATTTTAATGAGTTTTATTCTCATCCAAATTATCACTCGCAGGAAAGTGGAATATAATCAGGTAAATAAAGTAATGACACAAAAAAAAGATAAAAAACAGAATGTTCGATTAGTATCATTTGTTATACTTAACCACGTACGATTTGATAAAGTTTGTAATTATGGTAGGGACAATAAAAGTAAGGTTGTCATGTTGTTTCAATATTGTAGGAGTTAAAGGTATTAAACATAAAAAATACATCATTCTTCATAATCGTAGTATTAACTCTATTCAACTTATGAACGCATATTTTAATTTAAGTGATATTATAATTGTAAATATTATTTTGATTCCCACTTTGCATTTGTGTTTATGAAATATAACAGGAAATATTGTAATGGCAACCTTACATACAAATGTTCAAAGATGCTGTGCTATTATTTATTACAATGGTTTTTGCGCTAAGTTTCAAACAGTCGATTGTAATTTGACAATGAAAATCTAAATTTAATTTCCTATCGGCGAACCGATTTCAGCAGTCCAGAGCAATTTGGAAAGGGTGCGTAGGTTTGTGTAGGGTTGGTTCAGTGAGTAGCGGTGTCCGTTGATGAAATTTACAGACTGAAAATGTCACCAACGACCAACACTGCTAACTTGCGTGGTCCGCCACTGGTTGTGCACTTCCGCTGTAGGCGTTGGTATGTGGATCGTCCAGTTTTTCAGACCCTCGCCCAGAGCGGCGTTCTGAAATCAAACCCCTTCAAGAAACGCGCAGTGACCTGACGGGTCGAAAGTGACATACTGGCCGGCAGCATGTTGTGTCTACAATAGGTAAACATTAGAGTATCATTCATAAGGGCTCTTTGCCATGTCAATCATATCAATGAACTGAAAATTAAAGATTTCATTTGTGTATTGATATGGTTATTTTTTCATCTGAGCACTTCTAGAATGTTAATCCGTGGGTATAACAAAAACAAAAACGCTTGAGTTCTAATACACATATGGTAATCATCTTCACAACGTCGATTCATGAAAGTCATTAATCATAATCAGATATTTTGCATTGAAGAACATTTGGAAAAGTAATCATGTCTTTCACAAAATGGTTTTATCTGAAGTAAAATTAAAGATTGCATCGTAATTATGTAAATTATTTGTAATTGTTTGTTTTTGAACGGTAAACTGTAAGGTTTTCTAGTTAACTTATGTGGGCATAAATTATACCAAAATTTAAATTTTCAGGCTCTAGATGCGGCCCCATTGTCGGTGAAGCCCAAGTATTTGTTCGGAGGCAAGGCCCTGACGCTGCAGTCGATCGGGCGAGGGTTCGCGCGCCGCATCACATTTGAGCCCCATGATTCCTCGCTCAATGACAATAACAATTATTTCTGGACCGACTCTAGACCGGAAGGATTCTTGTTCGAGCTTGAGGCTGTCTCCATTGGGGATAAATTCACCGTCTATGATGCGAACCATGAACCTCAGGGCATCCTTGAAGTTGTCCAACAACAGGTGAGTTATCTAATGATGTGTCTTTCAAATGTGGTTCAAGCTTTTAATTATTTATCTTCTACTATCTACTGAGACTAACGTTGATTTTCTTTTATAGAAAAATCAAATTGAAGTGGATCAGCAAATCTTCGAAGACGGATCAATCGTGAAGAAAGTGAAGATCAGTACGCTTTGTAAAGTAGAGTGGTATGAAAATGATGGAGCTACTAAATTGGTGCCGGTTTCCGGACTAGCCATCTTGAAGAAAGGCCGAGGAAACGCGGCGGTAACCAGAGTAGTCAACGTTGCGATTGGCATCAAGCAGCTCCGAAAGGGCTACGAACTCAAGCCTGGTATCGAGTCATCGTCCAGGAGGGTCACTGTCAACGGTGGCGACATTAATGACATTCCTTGCCAGTATTGCATAGTTGGGCTCGAGAAGTATGAGTTGCCTGTCATTGGAACATACGTAGATCCCCGAATCGTGCCCGGATTCCACTACCGAGTGCGTCCCGCTGGCTGCCGCCGCCACCTGTTCGAGGGCCGGAGCCTACTCCTGCAGTCCGTCGGCATGGGTTACGGAAAGCGCATCACATTCAAGCCGGACACGCTTAATGCCCCAGAAAACTACTTCTGGTCCGACTCGCACCCCGAGGGCATTGGCATGGAACCACGCGCGATCCAGCCTGGCATGAAATTCACTATTACAGGAAACGGGGTAAGTGGAATAGCTAAAGCATTACTAAACGTCACTGCAAATAACTAGTGGATGTAACATTTGGCACCTCGCCATAAAGCGAGTTCCGACAGGCGCTTAGTAATACATCTGTTTACAAATTTATTATTTCGTCATATGTTAAAGTTCAAAAAATGATGTTTTGGCAGAAGGACAAATAGTATAAAAATAACTCTGGATAGATGCCAAACGAAGTATAATTGAACCTTGACAGGTTTGGCCGGTGCCGTACGTTGACGCTCATATTTATTCTAATAAAATTTTTGTTTGCAGGGTCTTCTGGGAGAGGCGAGCGTGTTCCGCGCTGACCTGCCCCAGGTTGAGGAGAAGACTGAATACGTGGACGTCCCGGGAAAGCGTGGAAAAGCCGTGGAGAAGTACATCCACGTCGACGTCACCTGTCACGTGAAGCTGGCCACGACTGGCGGTGGCTCCGTCGACTCGGAAGTTCACCTGATGAAGGTGTCGGGAGTCGCTCTGGTCCGCAAGGAGCCGGGCCAGGCCGTCGCCAACTTGGTCAAGGTCTACAACGTCGGTCTCGACTCGCAGCTGAACCTTCTGTTCGCGCACTCACAGACCGAGCTCACCTTCCACCCCATGCCTTAAACCACTCACGGGGAACGATGGTATTACAATGCTTGAGACGGATATATCCCAACATTGTGATACTATAAAACTTACCGGGCGCGACTGAGGCTCCGTCTAACGTCAACCGATTGGTGATTTGCAACCGAGAGCGTGATAAGCACGCTATATCTTAACAGATTGTATCTCGGTTGCAAACAATACAGTGCATGAGGATTGTGTGCATCGGAATCAACAACTTTAAGGCACACAGATAGAACACCGCAGCGCAGCAAGTTTTGTGATGCTAGTATCACCCTGAGTAAAAATGTAGCGCTGCGGCTAGCCAGCAGATCAGTAAAAACGTCAAGACGTGCGTGAACTTCAAGAAGTTCACGCAATTTGAAAATTGTTAAATTCCCTTGTTACATTTTAACAAGTACAATTGTCATATATTTTGTTTAAACTACATTCTTGATAAGGTTCCGAACAGACAGATTGAGTAGCTATAGTATTATTACCCTCGAATAACGTAATCTTTCTATTTATTTTAATGTTAATTAACTAGATGACCAGTATGCTTTGTTTTCAATTGATGTGTGTAAGTGTTACTTTCTTGGACCAAATAATACCATTACCTATCCTATATTGGAGAGAGTAGATAAAAAGACTAGTTCCTAATGGTAATTCATCATCTTTATTGCAAACAATGAATAACAAACATAAAATCAAGCAGCAATAATATTTAGTTTTTCATGGAACCTGTATTTCTTAAATAATAAATACAACGTTTTTTATTTCAATGAATTTATTTCAAATTGGTGTTCACAATTTAATGAAATGTGTTTTTTTTTTACCTGAATAATGTATTATTTCTTTATTTTTCGATAAATAAAAGTGTTTTTGTATTTGGTGTTTCTTTTTACTTTCGTTAGGTGTCTACCTCTATATATAAACACTAGCTTTTGCCCGCGACTTCGTCTGCGTGGAATTAGTAATTTGGGTACCATAATTTTTAAACAAATGCTTTTTATTACACCATTCTTTTCACCCCCAAAATAAATGACTAATTAGTCAAAAAAGCGAACTTTCTTTATTTGTAACGAAAGGTCTTTTGAGCCCTTTTTAATTTAAGATATATTATTTTCTTTTATTTATTTATTAATTTTGACGTGATTACGTCTTATAAATCGATGAATACCAGTAGCATGAACGAAAAAGTGTCACGTTGTGGACAGATCTCCATGATAATGTTACGTACTGTAATGGTAATGTTTTCATATGACGTTATCACGCAAAATTATTATCGTCTGTAAACCGACTTTACAGACTGTCATATTTTTGTATCTTAACTCCACTCCAACTTGGAGGTTCGAGAAGTTGAAGAAGTTGATAAAGTTGGAGAAGTTGAAGTTGAATTTGAAGAAGTTGAAAAGGTTGGAGAAGTTGTAGTTGAAGAAGTAGGAGATGTTGAAGTTGAAGTGGGAGAAGTTGAAGTTGAGGAAGTCGAAATTGCAGAACTTGAAAAAGTTGGAGAAGTTAAAAAAGTTGGAGAACAACTTCTCCAACTTTTTTTAACTTCTCCAACTTTTTCAAGTTCTGCAACTTAGAAGTTAAAAAAATTAAAGAAATTTAATTTGAAGAAGTTGGAAAAGTTGAAGTTAAAGAAGTTGAAAATGTTGGAGAACTTGAAGTTGAAGAAGTAGGAGGAGTTGATGTTGAAAAGGTTGGAGAAGTTGAAATTGAAGAAATAGGAGAAGTTGAAGTTATAGAAGTAGAAGTTAAAGAAGTTGGAGAAATTGAAAAATATAAAGAAGTCCGAGTTGGAGAAGTTGAAGTAAGAGAAGAAGTTGAAGAAGTAGAAGTTGAAGAAGTAAGAGGAGTTAAAGTTGAAGAAGTTGAAAAGGTTGAAGAAGTTGAAGTTGAAAAAGTAGGAGAAGTTGAAGTTACAGAAATAGGGAAGTTGAAGAAGTAGGAGAAGTTGAAGTTACAGGAATAGGAGAAGTTGAAGAAGTTGAAAAGGTTGGAGAAGTTGAAGAAGAAGGAGAAGTTGATGTTGAAGAAGTTGAAAAAGTTGGAGAAGTGGAAATTGAAGAATTATGAGAAGTTGAAGTTAAAGTTGGAGAAATTGAAAAAGATAAAGAAGTTCGAGTTAGAGAAGTTGAAGTAAGAGAAGAAGTTGAAGTTGAAGAAGTAGGAAAAGTTGACTAAGTAGGAGTTGAAGTTGAGGAAGTTGAAAAGGTTGAAGAAGTTAAAGTTGAAGAAGTAGGAGAAATTGAAGTTACAGAAGTAGGAGAAGTTGAAGAAGTTGAAAAGGTTGAAGAAGTTGAATTTAAAGAAGTAGAAGTTGGAAAGGTTAAAGAAGTTGAAGAAGTAGGAGAAGTTGAGGTTACAGAAGTAGAAAAAGTTGAAAAGGGTGGAGAAATTGAAGGAGTTAAAGAACTTGAAAAAATTAAAGAAGTTCGAGTTGAAGAAGTTGAAGTTAGAGAAGTAGAAGTTGATAAAGGTGAAGTTGAAGAAGTAAGAGGAGTTGAAGTTGAAGAAGTTGAAACGGTTGGAGAAGTAGAAGTTGAAAAGGTTGGAGAAGTTGAAGTTGAAGAAGTAGGAAAAGTTGAAGAAGTAGAAGTTGAAAAGATTGGAGAAGTAGGAAAAGTTGAAGAAGTAGAAGTTGAAAAGGTTGTAGAAGTAGAAAAATTGAAAGAAGTTTGAGAAGTCGAAGTTGAAGAAGTAGGAGAAGTTGAAATTAAAGTAGTAGAAGTGGTTGAAGTTATGGTTGGCTATGGTATGGGTGACTGGTAGAGAATGCTTTTAGGCATTAAGTCCACCATTTGTACATTTTATTTGTATATTGTGCTAAAATAATGTTTAAATAAATACCTACAAAAATTTGTACCTGGTGAGGTGTCGGGTCTCGTAGGCTAGACATTAATTCTAGAACAGTCTAGAACATTCGAAAGTATTCGAGAGTATTCCACAGCATTTCAGAACATTCTGCAATATTGTCGAATATTCGAGAATATTCTAGATCATTGTGGAATATTCCAGAACGCTTTCGAATGTTATGGAATATTCTGGAACATTCGAAGCCGTCTCGGGTCTCGGTAGCTAGGGCATTTCTAGAACAGTCCACACCATTCGAGAGCATTCCACAGCATTTCAGAACATTCTGGAATGTTGTCGAATATTTGAGAACATTCTCGATCATTGTGGAACATTCCAGAATACTTTCGAATGTTCTAGAATATTCTATGTCCTTCCCCGGGAATCAAACTATCTGTATCCAAAATATCAACCGAATCGGTTTAGCGGTTATTGATTCCCCATATAAACTTCCACCCCCTTTTTCACCCCCTTAAAGAGGGGTGTCTGGGATAAAAACTACCCTATGTCCTTCCCCGGGACTTAAACTATCTCTGTACCAAATTTCATCAAAATCGGTTCAGTGGTTTAAGCGTGAAGAGGTAACAGACAGACAGACAGACAGACACACTTTCGCATTTATAATATTAGTATGGATTTACACTTCTATAAATGCCTAAATCTTGCATAATACCAGACCAGTATGCAGGGCAAAGCACGTTCTAATACATTATGGCTTATATACATTGCTTCGGCATTGAATTAAGTGACAGTAGGATACCAATTCAAATATATCCATGCATCGCACTAACACATTTGAAGAAACGCTAGTTCATACAAGAGTGCAACCAAAAAGTTTTAAATTTAGCCTCGACTTGTCATGCGAATGCGTTCGCGAATAGACTCCATCGTTCGTTTATGTTATGACTAACCAAACCAAACCACAGACAAAACATCTTCCAGACTGAGCATAGTCGCGTTAGCCCCTCTGCCACGCATACGGTAATTTTACTATATGTTCGAGTCGAAAGTGTCTTTTTGTGACGTCCGTGTCTTTGAACGGACCAATCACGGCACTGGTCTTTGCTCATCTAGTCCTGCGCACCCCCGCATTTTTGGCATCATCGGTTGCATGAAATAATTGCTCTAAACTCGGTCTAGAGGATTCCTAGTCTATGGGCCAAACGGTACGAGGTCGTCGTACAACGTCAGCAAAGCTTGAGACAAATCGTCATTAATTCATTACAGTTTTAATTGCATTTATAGTAGTGGACCCTATAATGGACGTGGAACCAGTAATGGGACAAAAAACCACAATTCCTCTAAAATAAGTATCTAAAAGTAGTTTATAAACACTGGATATATTTTTATCATAAATAAGAGTCCTAGAGCTGTTTATGTTTCAATTTTTATTAAATTCGGTTATCTTTTAAGAAATTGGCGTCAACCCAAAAGTTGTCGTGTCACTGAAAAAAAATACCACTACGAATTCTTAACAACTTCGCTAAGAGAGGTGAGTTAATTTATTAAATTTTAATTAATTAATACTTGATGAAAACTAGAATGTGTTTTTTTAATTGCATTTATCATGAGATAAGGTATACAACACACTATGTTGTGACTCCACAGATGTAAAAAAATAGTGGTATTTGGCCCAATCCCATTATAGGAGCTGTAAAACTGCATACCTCCTATGATGGGACAATTGACATAATGATGCTTGCCATGCCATAATATCATGTTTTTAAACAATACAGAAGTAAAATGTAGTTACGAAATATGTCAACCAGGAGGTATTCTCGGACTTCGAATAAATTAATATCGTTTTTCCAAACTTTTATTTAACTTGCCCTGTTAGTTAGTGTAGGTCAAATCATGGTAGCTGAATTTGATCCACTTTTCGATTTCCGATTCAGTTGAAATTTTGTGTAAGTACGTAATACGTGCAAATCGGATGATAATGCAATATTATGATAACATGGACCTGATCTGATGATGGAGACAGGAGGTGGCCATGGGAACTTTATCGCAATAAACCCTAACTAATTTTGTTTGGGTCCATTAGAATTGTCTCGATGGATCTAATACAATAATAATTGGCTGTGGAAAGAAAAATACATTCAGCAATAAAAGCTTATACCAAAAGATGATTTTTTTGCCATAACTTATTCCCCATTTCAATATTTTATACTGATAGAGCAATGTCCATTATAGGGGGCCCATTACTGGATCCACGTCCATTACCGGGGGCCCATTACTGGAGCTTTGGTGTCCATGACTGGAGAAAAAAAACATAGTTTTAATTTGTTAAGTATGTGGAAACTCCTTGCAGTATCTTTGATACAACACGCCTAAAACATGAAAGACGGATAGGACTTTCATCTTTTAACACGCTAAGCGGTAGACCATTTACATTTATAAGGGAAATATCATAAATACTCCAAATTTCCTCTTAAATGTCCCATGACTGGTGCTGTTACTATAAGACATTAAGTTTTAGATTATACAAATGAAAGAAATAGTTTTTCAAACAGCATGCACCTAACACAAAATAAAATTATCACACGTATCTATTTTTTACGTCTTTTTCCTATTTCATTAATTTAGAGTACCTAAGAAATGTCTAAAAAAGGAACCGATAGTGTTGAGATGAAGGAAATGTATGGAAAATAGAAAATAAAGGAGACGAGTGATTTAACGTGGGAAAAACATTTCTAGTTATGTTAGGGAACACTGGTTGGTCTCTAAGATGGTTTTGTTCGACCCTAAACAGGAAAGGAATCGAGTGGAAAAAAATCAAACAAACCAATAAGTAATTTAATTGTGTAGGAATTGTATTTTGAATATTGTTGTAAACGTGTATTTATTAATTTTAATGTTGTAAGGTTGCTAGAGCTCAACGAGGGTGGGGAGTGTTAGGGTCGGCAACGCATATGAAACCCCTCGGGAGTTGCAGGCGTTCATAGACTGCAGAGACTGCTTACCTTCAGGCGCATCGTATGCTTGTTTGCCACCGACGTAGTATAATAAAAAACTTCGCCACAAACGTTGTTTTAAAGTTAATTTAAACGTGAAAATGAGTATTTTTATTCCAACTATCCAATTTCTTTGTCCAATGTGTATTGCGTCTCAAATTTGTTTTAATGAGAGAGTGAGACGCACTGACATTGGACAAATAAATTGGACAGGCTGGTGGAATACCACCCTAAGCGGTAAAAAAAGAGTAATTTAGGAATCAAAAAGAGGACATCTCGTGCAATCAAGTGAAACTAAATACTAAACAGTATACTGAGCTCTAACATCAGTCCGGTTCGAAGGACCAAAAAAAGCTTAACTCACCCAATAGATGGCGACACAGTGTAACTTGATATATTTTAGAAAGGCAACGCTAGGTGGCAGCTTTATCAATCCTTGTTTTTATGAGTTCAGTTGCCTCTAGAGAGGCTGGCCGCGTGTAAAATAAGTAAGTTGTGTTGTTTGAGCGTAGAGCCGAGAGGTTAAAGTAGTAAGCGGGAATACTAGGCCGGCGAACGGCATGCGAGTTGGTCCCCTCGTCGACCGTGTAAACGGAAACTATTACGAAAATCGCAATGCGCGAATTAACTTCGAGACGGTGAATAAGTGAAATAAACCACGACGTATCAACGAACTATACACGATGGCTTACAAAATTAAGTGTGAAAGTGTTGTATTTTTGTGCATTTTGTACAGTGTCTCCAGCTTTAATCTGGAACCCAGGATTCCTGTGATAAAGTTTGGTGAAAAGGGGTCGTACTTTGGATTTTCTGTCGCAGAACACCTGACTTTGGATGAAGCCGGAGGAAGTACAAGCTGGTAAGTAAAGTTAGGGTTATTGTAGGTGTTAACGCAACTTGGTATGATGTCACGTGCGAAGGTCGCTGTTCCATGTGTTCTATCAGTCGGTTGATCTAACTGTGAAAGGTTACCAAGTTTACAATAAGAATTGTGTGGAATTCTGATATCGGAGTTATCAGAAGCGCGTCGCTTATCAAGAATGGCGATAGTGTCATTACTATGGAATCATGTTTCATATTAGTATTTACTAAAAACTTGAAATAACTTTCACTATAGATTTATTAAGAAAAGGAATCAATGAACTAAACTTTATAATATTGAAGACATTTTTCTTTATTAGATGAAATAAATTCACTTGGTGTAAAATACAATCCGGTCCGGCCGAAATAAAAAAGGACCAACTTTCGGGACGTCAACTTGTTCGTTTTTACCTGTCGGGGTAACGTCCGACATGGCGCGTTTAAAGGTGTCAATAAAAAGCGAAGTAATTAAAACATTCTTCGTCAGCTGAGCTCTATAGGTAGACAGTACTTAAGATACTTTTCTCAAACATGCAATGAAATATTGATGTTATGTTCCTTATAATAGGCTGCGAAGTATGACGTTTCAGGTGCGGCTAGGACAAAAGGTATTTAATGGAATTTCATACAAAACTTGCAGGCCTAGGCCGGCAAAGTCCTCTTTTTTTATTTTCATTTCACAGATATTTGTGACACAGCATCGTGGCATTCATCCATTAAAAAAAACTAGAGGCAGTATTGGCTTTATGGTTCGTAATGACACTGCCACTACGCCTATAAAAAAAAAACAAAAAACAATATTTGCTATAATTTGCAGTTTTATTTGTATAAAATCAACATGAACTTAATAAATAATACATTATTAACCAAATTTTATAATTTTAAATTATAAATTTAACTACACAAATAAAACCATTTAAAATATTTCATCTAAACATTAGCGGCAAAAAGGTCTACTCAAACACGCGTAGTTATTTTTTAAAATTGTTATGGAGGTAAAGTTGAAAAATTTTCATTCTGTTTTATTGGATTTATGGTGCGTTGTTGATTTTTTTACTTTAATATGAGTTCCGACGAAATAATGAAATTAATATTAATTGTAATCGTAGGTGTTGGAATTGGCAGCGTAACCAGAATTGATTTTAAATAACTTGCTGCCTCTGCCGCCAAGTCAAAGACGAAGTATGTATATGGTTGCTTATGGCAATTTTATTATTTGAGAAACTAAGAAAAATCATATTTTAAATGAATGTAACTACAAATTCGTCAACACTGTGGAAATTATACTTATTTACTCCATGCATAAAGCAACGATGTATGTGAAACATGATATCAACATGAAAGGCTATGTAAACTTATGTGACGAAAACGATAGTCAGACGGATACAAGGCGAAAAAATCAAAGATACATGAAAATATACGGGTACCTAGTAAAAATACACGACTCGAGTAAAACATACGCGTGATAATGATAATGATATAGGTACGTGTTGGTTATACATATTTTGGGTGTAGTTTACTTTTAGTTTTTTCTATAAATAAAACTTGGGTTTCGTGGATTTTTTATTTTATTTATTTCATTGCATGTTTGAGAAAAGCACTATACATACCTCGGCGGGAAATGGGGTTACCCGCGCTCAGACCTATCCGGCCTCGCTTCGCTCGGCCGTCTATATGTCTTCGGCCGGCAACCCCTTTCGTCCCGGCCTCTGTAGTAATGTACTATTAATAAATTACTTGCTAGCCTTCGGGAGTGCAGAACGTACTCAATGTAAACTTAACAAATCTTAGTAGGTATTTTAATAGGTATTTACATATACCAATGCACGATAAGGTGGTAGGTACTTAGTGAAATAATACAGGGCGCACAATTCGACTCTCTTTGGTGCGCCGGCATTTCGTTACGTTTTGTTTGTTATAAGTAAACTTAACTTTGATCTTTTGAAATTTAATTTGTTTCATGATTCGCGCCATTAAACTACCTAGTAGTTGAATAGAAATTATATTAATACATATTAATAGTCTATATTATGGTCTCCCACTGCTGGGCAAAGACGTCTTCCCCTTCATCTCGGTTTTGAACCTGACCTAGACGATTATCTCAACTCAACTCAACCTGTTCAGATTACGTATATAAGTATGAGAGTTCCTGAAAAGTTTTGGAAATGCTTGTTCTTGGCAAGGGGGTAGAATAGGGCAATCGATACAACATCGCGAATTTTCGCGGTCGTTCCCTCGGCGGGGTCGTCCCGGCGCCAGGAGGCTGCAAACGCGACCTACTGCCGGCTGCACAGTCTCGAGGAGCTGGCCGGCTACCGCGAACCTAAAGGTTTTGTCACACAGACGCATTTTCCGGGCGGGGCGCGCCGCTTTTACATATAAAACGCTCACGCTCCGCCCGGACAACGGGCCTGTATGACGGAAGCTTAATAATTCGAAGAATGTGTACATAAAATTTTCATCTTTACAGCTCTTGCCATATTCGAGCAATAGGGAGGCAGATGGTCAGCAAATTTCGACGGTTGCGGTAGATTATCTGTTCTCAAAAGTGCACTTGAATCGGCAATTAAGGCATCTACTCACATTGCAACAAATTGCATGCTTTGATTTTTGATAGATTACCGGATAGGTTCAACGAATTCAATTGATCGACGAAAAGCCGATAAGTACGTATCAAAAATCGCATTTCATTTTCTTAGCTGATGTACCTATGAGAAAATGACATCAATCATATATGGTTATAGGGAGCACATGTATTTATGTTTATGAGCGTTTCCACACACGTGAATACCATAAAGCCAGTTAGAATTTCATATTACTTCCATACATTCATGAATCATCATTTTAACATCATCAATTTATCTGCGATTTCTCAGAACACCCCGACTTGTGACTCATGAAAATTTGAACATCGCGTTTGGATACGTTCCAACACCCTTGGGAGGTTGTTGTCCCGAATGCACCTCCATTGTCGGTATTTTCCATTATTTACACGCTGTTATATTACAAATACACGCATTTCCTTCCAGACGTGATACTTGTTTACCTACCTTTTTTAATCAGTTTTTATGTGTAACTGTAAACACCCTCGTTCAACAGCAATCGACGTGTCTCATTATGGATATGATATGAAACCGTTATCTTACCTTATCCTCCATAACCCCTGGGCGTAAAATGTAAACATAATTTGACAGGGCTCTAAGCAAATATTGAATACCTGAACTATAACTCTACCGATTTATGTATCATATTCAAAAGACCATAACCGCAATGATATAAGGTCCTTTTTGGTTTATCCTAGTAGTTTATATACCGGTAGCTCGAGTAACCTGACACGCGTTTATAGTTGTACCGTTTGCTATCTCATCAATATTCCTCCATATAAGTACGGAGTAATTTTACTTAACCACGTAAACTATATGCCACGGCTAGTCGAGGTTCCTTATGAATAATAATTATTGAAGTGTGGTCGACAATAACTTACGGTGCCTACGTGTACCGATTAGTATATATGTAAGTAATATTTAAATTTTAACTATGAACTTATATTATTAAACTAGGAATTGTGCAAAAATAAAATTCGATATTACAAAACAGTATGCCGTCATTTTCTGGTTTTTATCAGCAGTTCCACTATATCAAATGTCAGTTTGGAGGTGGAGGAGGAAATTCAGAAGTATTTAATTAATAAATATACCTAATATTTAAGAAATACCTGGATTTTGAAATCTCTTCTATTTTTTAGATTCCTGGGGAATTACTTATATGTAATTTAGAACCTCATCTTAAGTTGCTTAAGAACAAAAAAGAAACTATTTAGCCCAGTTAAAAATATAGATAGATACCAAATAATGTACACTTAGTTAAAAAAGTACTGAACAAGAAACGAAAGCTTCTGTATTGAAGCGTAAAAACGTTAACATACTAAGTACAATGTTTTACATTTTTACACGCTCCTCTACTAAAATAGATAAATGTCCATATTTCATCAAACATGTGGGCGCGTCCCGAAGTTACGAGTTTCATCCACAAATAAAGATATTTCTCACAGTTTGACACGGTTTTGTAACCAAACCGTTGTTTGCGTGTCTCTATTTTGTCCATGGCGATTTACTATGAGAATGACTTATACTTTTACGTGTTTTAGATAAATTTTGTTGGTACTCTTTACGACTAAGACCGTAAATAAAGTTTACCTGTGACTTAAAGCTTGTATAACTTTATTTTAAGAAGTTTCTATTTTGTTAAGTAAGTGTCCAAATTCCGAAGTAAGTACGTGTGAACATAATTTGAGAAGCCGCAGTTCGTTTCAATAATCCTATTTCTGGTTAAGTGGGGTTGTCCCCCATGAGCGATTCTTCCCAATTAAAATGTTCACACGTCACGCTCTGCGGGGTGCTTCGGCAATCGGTCCTAGAAACTGATATACCTACGCTTTTAATATAAAAGTAAGGATTTATGGTGTTTTTTAGACAAATATTTACTAAAATTTAAATTATAAACAGGTAGTAACGCCGCCTATATTTACCATTTACGTACCCATTCAGTCGTTTATTTATTTGTCTTATTACCTGAGCTCAAGCTGGGAAAACATCAAATTAAAATAGTTTGTTTTTTACGCTCTGATAGATAGTCCTCCCATCTTGAAATAGTTTACTTTAATTTGACCATAAACGAAAATTATCCAATAAAAAGCTCCTTGAACTTTGATAAATGCTACCATAAAACATTCAAGGTTGTTGATTTATTAGTCCATTGATGTAAAAAGATTATGTTTGTGTATGGTGTCGCCGTAGTAAGTAATCACAGACTGACGCCTCCATAATAGCTCCCGTATTTTCTCCCCTGACATGTGAAACTGTTCCAATTACCGAACATCTCGGTAGCTCACGGGATAACATGCTTATTTATTGGTGATATTTATAAATCTTGAGTATTTTCAGTTGACAGCCAAGTTATTGTTCGACTAATCAAGTAAGAAATTAAAGAAATATTCTCCGAAGTTATTACTTAGCGACGTTGATAGTTTGAAGCAATAAGTACTAATAAAACTTAAATAAATTCCGATAAGCACTTGCTTGACGGTAATCGTTAAATATAAGACCGATCTTTAAATTGTCGCCTTTACTTAAATTTACATTTTACTGTACTCGTGTAGATACAATACAATTAAATACGCTCTTCCACAAAACTGGATCACAAGCCATTAAGAATTTATCGAAAACTTATAATAGTGCAATGTAATTTGCAATCAAATTTCTTCTGTAAAACAAAAAAAAAAAATCTTTGCCGTTAAAATATGGTAGGTACCTATAGTCAATTTGAAAAAGCCTGCGTAGTTCGTACACTGAGACAAAGAACAACTTCTAATCATCTGGAGTATGTGAGCTACCTATAGCGGTATCCTTAAAGCTAACTTGAGTAACTTGCCTCTATTTCAACAATAATATAGAACAGAGCTTCGACATCATTTATACAAAACGGAACCAGCGGAACATGATCAAGTCGGGTCTCGAAGGCGCGCCACCCACCGCCTCGGCGTAGGTGCTTCTTGCGGCCACAGAACATTATACCAACAGACGGTTTCGTTATCTATATTTCTGAGATAATTATTATTTAAATCATTGACTTACGTAATTAATGGCTATGTTGAACATAAAACTGACGTTAAATATATGAAGTCATAACTAACGTAAGTAAGTAGTACCTACACAATATAAAATTACGCGAAAATAGTGTAGTGTAAATAACTTTAGAGTAGTCGATAGTACCAGTAGGTATTAAAGTTTAGTTGATACCTATTTCAGAGCCATAAAGGTACCTAGTTGGAAGTGATACGAGGCGTGTTCTCTGATTTTGAGGTCACGCCGTATTGGACGATAACTCCTCTATTTTCGGATATATCAGATCGAACTGGCCAGACTTGAATAGACAGGCAATACAATGAGGCATCAGCCAGTACTCAACACTCGTCGTTTATTCAAATTAGCGCAGACAGTAGCGCGAAGTGGAGCAATGATCAATGTAGCAATGTCAAAACCTGGCTTAAAGCGACTTGACGATTTATTATACACGAATGCCGTAACTAGCGCAGAGTAGAGTTAAATTCGAGTTGTTGCAACGACATCTAGTGACATTTTTTACCGTCAGAGTTTGTTATTTGTATTGAAGGCAGTTTTTATTTGTATTTTTTTTAAACATATTAACTGATTCCATAAACATGAATTAAACTTTTTTTAAAGAAATAAACGACGACAGATTTTTTTTATTAAAAACCTTACCCTGTGTTGTTTTTTTTGGTACCTATATATGTAGAATGCAAGATTAACGATATTGCGAGCTGTTGAAAAACAATGTTAAAATAAAAAGGAGTTGTAGGATATGTAAATAAAAAATGTAAAGATAATCACTAATATAAGAAATCACAACATTGGATACATAGAGCAGTGTGTTCGCGCGCGGATCGTGTGTAACGCGCGATACGTTATCAATGTAACCTAGTTCGCATCACATCTTTCATTCACGAAGCATTTTGTAGTCAACTATGGGCCCGCAACTTATATAATCTGATCCCAAGTTTCATAGCGTCTAAACTTGACTCGAGGGTAGACTTAGACCGGACCATCTAAGGCAAAATGGTCAGTAAATATTGAAAATCATTCAAAACACTCCAATAGTCGTGTCAGTTGATACTTTACTTATCTGCAGGCCAGTATTGATTAACACTCAAAATATTGAGCAAATCACTGTCAGCTTGGTACTCGTATCACATCAAAAAATTGGTAAATTTTTGTAGTGAATCATGTTTGTTTGTTGCAAGTTTACATAAGGTAAATTTTCTTTAGCATGATTTCTTTCCAGTAAATATATGTAGTTACTCATACTAAGTATTCCTGTAACAAATAACATTCTGCCCAGTTTAGTCCAGGCGCGCACGAAGGCACCGCCTCTTTTTCTTTATTTTTTGTGGCAGGTCTTTACGCGGCCGGATTTCGTTTCTTTTTGTTGTACCAGCCTTGTATGGAGTGCAGCCTTCGTTAGCGAGTGCAAGGTCATCGCAGTTTGTTCTCCGCTTCAAATCCCCACAGACCTTTTTGTTGTTGCCACGCAGCCTACAGGCAAAAAACGCATAAAGATCGTATTGAGCCTGAGGGCTTACCGCGAACCACGTTCGACGTGTTGCCTCTCTATCGCACTTGTAAATTTGTCCGTAAGCTTGACAGGGAGGCAACACTTCGAACGTGGTTCGCGGTAGGCCCTCTGTAGCTTGAGGGTTACATTAAGAAAACACAATCCCTATAAAAATTAAAATGAGCGGGACGAAAACCACATTCACTTTTTTTGGAGTGCGAGGAAGATTTGTAATAATTAGAGAATTTTAAAATGAAAGTAAAAATAGACTTAAGGATGACTCACGCTAGACCGGACCGGGGCCGGGCCGAAGCTTCCGGGGTTTCGTTTTCTATGTAAAGCGCCACGTGATCACCGATCAGCCGTCAGAGAATGACATGTCGGACGCCTCGATCCTGGCCCGGCCTGGTCTAGCGCGAGTCATCCTTTAGGAAGGTATACATCTATATACTTATTTTAATTCCTTTGCGCAATATAACTTATAATGTTGATTAGTCACGTATGAATGACAGATAATTTTTAAGAAAAAAAAACCGACTTCTATGGGGGCCGATGAAAGATTATTGTAGATGGTAGATTATGTAGAAAAGGAGGTAAAACCACCCACTTTTCTACTAGCATTTCGCTTCTGTATAATGGCTCCTCTACAGGATGGGCCAACGCCGGCCACTCCAAGGGACGCAGCCATGCGGTAGAATGAGATAGCAATATCACTTACTCCCTCTAACGCATAAATGCGTCCCTTGGAGTGGCCGGCGTTGGCCCATCGTGAATAGGAGCCATGAGGGTCGTAGTTCTAGCCTAACCTAACCCACTCCTCAGATAGCAGTTCGGTTCTGTGCGGATCGCAGTTCGAACCTAATCAAACCCACTTTTCAAGTACCTAGCAATTCGTTTCTGTAAGGCTCGCAGTTCTAACCTAACCTAATCCTTGTTCGGTTCTGTGAGGATCGCAGTTCAAACCTAACCTAACCCACTTAATGGCGCATGCCGTGCGGTGTACGGGGGTTTAAGCGGGAGGGGCTAGTAAGATTGGCATCATCGTACTTTATACCTACATTAATTTTATGATAGGTAATCATAGTTGTTTATTTAGTTAAGGTATCATAGTGGTTTTCTGGGTCAAGGTCCGGGTCCGAGTCCGGGTCCGAGTCCGGGTCCGAGTCCGGGTCCGAGTCCGGGTCCGAGTCCGGGTCCGAGTCCGGGTCCGTGTCCGGGTCCGAGACCGGGTCCGAGTCCGGATCCGAGTCCGGGTCCGAGTCCGGTTCCGAGTCCGGGTCCGAATCCGGATCCGAGTCCGGGTCCGAACCGGATCCGGGTCCGAACCGGATCCGGGTATGAGTCCGAGTCCGGGTCCCAGTCCAAGTCAAAATCGAAATTCGTAATCACCAAACGTGTACCATGCGTCATTGAAGAGTTCTGTTCTGGTCATCATCAGCAGTTCCACTTCATCAAATGCGACAGTTTTTAATGTAAATGCTTGATTTTATGATGAAAATACAAAAAAATCTATACGTATGCCTTTAATATTTGAGGAGTTCCCTCGATTCCTTATGGATCCCATCATCAGAACTCGAGCTTGACAAAAATGTGGCTTAAAAACTTAACTTGCTTAACGAACATAACGAAAAGGAAAAATCGCCAAACGTGAACTATGCGTCGTTTAAGAGTTCTGTTCTGATCATCATCAACAGTTCCACTTCATCAAATGCAACAGTTTTTAATGAAAATGCTTGATTTTTTTATGTAAATACAAAAATCTCTATACGCATGCCTTTAAGATTTGAGGAGTTCCCTCATGGATCCCATCATCAGAACTCGAGCTTGACAAAAATGTGGCTTAAAAACTTAACTTGCTTAACAAACATAACGACGAGGACAAATCGCCAACCGTGAACTATGCGTCGTTGAAGAGTTCTGTTCTGATCATCATCAGCAGTTCCACTTCATCAAATGCAACAGTTTTTAATGAAAATGCTTGATTTTCTGATGTAAATACAAAAATCTCTATACGCATGCCTTTAAGATTTGAGGAGTTCCCTTGATTCCTCATGGATCCCATCATCAGAACTCGAGCTTGACAAAAATGTGGCTTAAAAACTTAACTTGCTTAACAAACATAACGAAGAGGACAAATCGCCAACCGTGAACTATGTGTCGTTAAAGAGTTCCGTTCTGATCATCATCAGCAGTTCCACTTCATCAAATGTCACTTTTTTGGGTGTATATGCTTGATTTGTTGATAAAAACCCAAAAATCACTATATGTATGCCTTTAAGATTTGAGGAGTTCCCTCGATTCCTCATGGATCCCATCATCAGAACTAGGTTTTGACAAAAACGGGACCAATCTGTATGCATATACATTTAATCAAAAAAAGAATTTTCAAAATCGATCTAGTAATGACGGAGATATGGAGTAACAAACATAAAAAAAAATAAAAAAAATAAAAAAAAACATACAACCGAATTGATAACCTCCTTCTTTGAGATTTGGAAGTCGGTTAAAAAATAGGCATTAGTCATTACTAGCTTTCCATGAAAATATTGTTTGTTTTTAGGCAGGTAGACATAAGCGCCTATCCTATGACATGATGACTATGACGAGACGAGAGTCCTATTATTTTTACCTGAATCTAGATTTTACCTATACTATTGGCAGCTCATCATACATATATAGGTACGTACTTATCAGTTGTAAATATAAAACGCAGGCGCCCGCATTAAATCATATCCTACTAAGCTGTTATCACATCAAATACGTGATAATGATAATCCCGGTGATATCACATGGCCGCAAAGTCCCCTTGTTTACATGGGGCTCGAGGTGACGCACATATTAAGGCATGACGCAAACCACTCATTCTCCGACATAGTGACAGTGAAAGCATGATGATTATGTCGCAAACATTTATTATTTTCTGACCTTGGAACCGGGACTATTTTTGTATTATAACTGTGTACAGGCGTTGCGGAGCCTTACTTGATTGCGTGACAAAATTATTCACCTGATTTTAATATAATTTACACAAGTATTTAACCCACACCCTTAGAGGATATAACCAACGGAGACGCCATGTCTATAATTTTCGGTACAAAATAGTCTGCCGTTTTTTGCGGAGGAGGGGCACATCAAATGTATATATAACGTAAACATAACCATGTCAGATAAACGTCAGTCCATACATGTGGTTGATATGTCGTTGACCATTGGCCGCCTATTTTCGACAGAGGGGAACGCCTGTTAATGACCACTCCGTTGGTTATATTCTCTAAGTCCACACCAGATCCACACAGGAGAAGCTTTTTAAATTTGAGACCAATTCTTCGCTCGGTTCTGTTTTATTTTTATCTTACACTTTTACGATTTTTACGTCTGCCAAATGTTTGATTAAGATCAACTATTACCCGGTGGTCTCTAGACTTGATTTGATTTGACTTATTATATAGATGCACATGTAATGTGACACCTCTACTTATTTGGGGATCAACTGCTCTAGGCTATTCATTAGTAATCCGCTTATATTACGCGCTATTCGTAACGCTAATTGTCACCATCTTAGGATAATAAAATTATTAATATATGTTATATATGTACACCTTAGAGTTGCGAATGTAATTAAAAAATGCATTGATTTTGTAGAATTCTAAGTGCTTTTTTTCAATGAAAATTGAATAATAAATTTTAAAGTTATTCAAAAATTATTTATTTATGACGTCAATAAAATTTACTCACGATCATAAACAAGAAGTGAAACCGTATTATTACTGCAATGTTTATCACTGGTAATGCAATTTCTGCAAAAGAAAATATCCAAACAAGTGTTTCCAGCAATTTACCGGCATCCCTCCAGTCTCCTTCATATTTGCAATGACATGTCGGTTGTAAAGTCGCATTTAAAAATCGATTTAGCAGTCCGAGCCCGTTGAGTCCGACATGATATTTTCTCCTCAAATGAGCTGAGTTCCCAGGCCATTGTCGACAAGCCGCCTTTTAAGGAGCGCCTTGTCTCTACAGGCGGATTCCAAACCGGCATCCGTGCGTATAATCTTGAATATTCGCTTAAATTAAGAAGCGATATCTGATGATGGCTCTCGCAATTTCGGTTTAACTGTGAATGTGAAATCACCGATATTCGCGGTCGTAAGTGGTATCGTGCAATCAGAAAATTGCGGGTGAGTACGGTGCGTTTGCTGTGTGTTAGAGTTATTGGCGGGAGTGGTAGTAAAGTGAGCGCGGTGAAATATAAATTGTAACTCCCTGTGAAGAATGGCGGATTCCCGACGGGCACATTCCCTCTAATTGGCCGCACTGCCCGCTATGGCTCGGACCTCTGTCAGACACTGGCCACTTTCGCTAAGCTGCGTAAGTGCTTACATTGAAATCGTAAAACGTGGTCTGGCGGTCTGTATGTAGAAAAATAGATTTCGAGTTTCTGTTCACTTTTAATGTTTTCAGCCTTAGAATGAATTTTTTTACTGTTTGAATAATGAATAATGAATGTAGAGTTAAGGCAGGTTAGGTAGTATACACTTTAGCCATGTAGATGTTAGTAAACAATGCTTTACTTACAGAACATTGTTCCAACGCGATACAGATAGCGTCCAAAGGGCATTAGCAACATAATCCCTTACGAAGATTTCTAGTTCAGGCCGTACAAAGGGCTCGTTTTACACCTAGTTAGGCCCGCTTCTCCTTCCGAGCCATTGTTCCCCTTGTTATGGTAAATACCTGCCCTCGGGTTACGGATTGCCGCTCACATGTTCCAACGCAAACCATTATGGGCTCCTTGTTAGCGTTATTGGCTAATATTATACACTTACTTATGTATAATGGTCTAAGTACTCTGTATCTTTAGGTATTTAAATAAAAGTAAACAGAATCTAAGCCTAATCGTTAAGCCGGTTGAGGGTAGTTGAAAACATTAAACGATCAAATAATGTAGGTTAAAGTCAGGTCGATCGGTGACTGATCCAGGCGGTTTTGTCATTGTTCGGTTAACCAATAAATGTTATAACTACCCGAAAATGTAGAAATTGTTTGTTTACTTTTATTTAAATACCTAAAGATACAAACTGTAATTGTATTATTTTAAATAATTAAATTAGCGTTAGGTAGGATGGAGTAGCCAAGACTAATGCATTATGATGATGGCCAATAATTCAATTGGCGTCATTTGATGTTCATCGATTTTATCAGCAACTTATGCTAACGAAATTCAAGCGGTACATAAATGAAACTCATCATCAAGACGAGGCATTGAGGCTAACTACTGTACCTATAGTAAGTCTAATCATTCAGGCACTCATTGTTAGACCGGTCACCGGTGTTACACATTTCGTACGTGCTTGTAATAGTGGCTGGGTATTCTAATTTTGTTTAAGTAGATTAGAACGAATCGAGGTTAGACCGTGAGTTCTCGGAAACCATTACAATACGCTGGGCGACGGTCAGACACAATGGTGGACAGGTAAACCTTTTACTAGATGGTCCCGCACTTAGTGAGGCTGTCCCGGATTTTGGAGTTCCGCTTCCAAATAACCACCTGCTTAAAAAGTATCTAAAACGCAGACAAAAATGATAAACAAATTCTTAGTGCAACTTCGTTTTAGTTTGTTTTTAAATGCGACATTAGTAAAAAAAAGACACAAAATATTTTAAGCGGCTTGCGGTCGTGAGGATCGTTAAAAATACTTGAGGATTATGAAGAATTTATCTGACTGATCTATCGACACGAGATATTTTAAAAACATAAGAATGATCTAAAAAGTTTGTATGTATTAGATTTATATGGATGTATGTATGGAGTTTATTAAAATACAATGACAATAATAGTAGATTGTTAACCAAGGGTTGAAATGCACCCATTTCTGTCGAGGTAGTTTGGCGCTCGAACGCATTTGGGCTATCAAAATCGCTGCAGACTTTTCTCGGTCTAACTCTAGTTCCTTAACGATTGATTAAAAATGCATTGTTTTATCCCATCATAAAATTACTGCCCTCACTTAAGAATACAGGTCATACAATTTAATAATGGGCCTTGATAACCCGAGGTTCTTCATCGTGATGTACAGGAGGTCAATGGGATCGTTTGACAGCTGACTTGTTTGGATCGCGGCTGCGATATGGACGAACCTTAAAAGGTCACTCGATCGAGTAACAGATGAGTTTACGTCCAATTACCTATAACAACTTGTGTAACACGAATCCGTATAGAGAAAACCCGGTAACATAACAGTTAGGACTGCTAATAGTGTTTACAGTTATGTTTATAGACGTAAAAAGAGGAACTTTGATTGCAGATTTGTTCAGTTACTGATAAATAACTAAGAATTCAACAATCTTCTTCTTTTTTACAGTTACTTATCGATAGATATGAACCTACCTCATCCCATCTACTTAGGGTCAGGTCTCCTTGATCGGGTGCGCCAGACGCTTCTGCTCTGAGTTTTCGTTTCTTGAAGTGCTGCAATATACGATATGATAGTCCTTCCCATCCTCGGGGGTATTCATACATACAGACAGCCACGATTTTTAGTTTTCATCTCCCTTCATGACATGACCAGGCATACCAGCGTCGTCTAGGTTTCAGCAATTTTGCCGTGATAGGAGTCCATAGGAGACACTTTGAAATCTCTGCGAATATATTCGTTTAATATTTTCATTTCATTTACATGAAGGCATTGCTCATGAGTAATATTAAATTTAACTACAAAGATAAGAGAATATAATCACCACTTTTTTAGGTACTTCAAAAATGATTTAAAGTTAGGGTTTTCTTTTACAAATCTTACGCAATGCTGCAAAGAGTATACATAGTAAGTATAATGCAGTCAGTTTGATTAGACGTTCGATAGACAAAACATATCAATGTAAACGCACTATATAATAGTATATGTATTAATTAATTTATTAATTATACTATTATACGGGTTGTACCATTTGCCCAAATGCTCTGAAAAAAAAAGATTTTTGTATAAAAACAAATTAGACTCTAGACAGGTATAGTTTTTTTACAGATTAATGTGTCATTTCTTAGAACTGAGACAAGCTATGATGTTTGTGGAGATTTACGTGGAGGATTCTAGGTGGAGGATATGATTCCTACAATTTTAACGTGTTACGAATAATATAGATTTCTTATAAAGTGCATCCGGCATGGCATGTGCATGGAACGAAAGTGTAATGCCCGACGCCGACTTGCATCTGAGCAAACATTAAAATCAAATAATGTGAAGACATCAAGGCCGCTTATCTGATTCCACTGTGCAGTGAATCACTCAAAGGCTCGGCTCTGCACAATGCAACGTTATTTTAGATGGAATAACGCAACACATACAAATACAAAGTGAGTACGTGCCTACTTATTACCTGTTTCCATAGAGTACGCGCCTACTTATTACCTGTTTCCATATAAACAAGCTCGGTCATCGTAGAGTCACCGTACAATTACATTAAAACCAGTCAACTAATGTTTATTTATTACCTTAAAGCCATAATTAATTATGCTTACGACGAAACCTGGAGTCACATATAAATGGGTTTAGTTCTCCATAGAACACGTAAGTGCGTGTAATCATAGCAACGGCGCGTCAGACCCCCGCCGTTGTGCTGCCTATCGCTTTAAAATACTGGGTGTACCGAGTAAATAGCACTTGAGTACCTGCGAAACTGGTCACTGTGTGTTAGAAGCCGCTACTTTATGAATTACAAGTCGGTTTAGCCTTTTAGAGACTATTTGCTGAGAATTTCTTAACACAATGCGAAAGCTTTGAAGATAACTTCATTATGGCCGCGTGTTTGAGCTTTGCGTACTTACAGCTATATTGTTATTTGAGCTCTTTATCTATGACTTCTCATAGGCGAATGAAACAATACTGTTTTTCAGTTGCAGTTAGATGATACAAACGGCGCAATTCGGGAAATGAATTAGAGATTAACTAGATACGATATAGTAAAGATATATTATCTTCACTATTTCATATCTAGTGAATCTCTAATTAATTTCCCGAATCGCGGCGCCAGCAGCCATAAGGTACCTTTTGCAGTGGAACGTCACATATTTTTACTATTTCATATTTAGTGAGTCTCTAATTCATTTCCCGAATCGAGCCGATAGTTGGTGTCATTAGCTCCTAGTTAAGCCAATGATAGATATAGCTATTTATTTAAGTAAGTTGACAACGATTTTCGAATCGTTTGTCCTATTACTTATAAAAATATGATATCTAATTAAGTATCTGATATATTTTACTTTGTAAGATAATCTTGATATAAAACGTTCCAAGATGGCAGGACAAAATACCGTAAACTAAAGATGCGCCAGGTGAAAAATACCTTAACCATAAACAATAACATGGGTATAAAAAAAAACTTATCAACAAGGAATGGATACAAAACGAGTATCGGAAGTCATTCAGTAAAAATATTAAAATACTTACCTAAATAACACCATTCCATTGGTTATAACGTAAAAAGATGTTTAGTGACTTTCATAAAATTTCACCATCTATGCTGGACATGAAGTGTATGCCCTCAAAAAATAAGTCATAAAAATATAAAGCATTTAACGACGTCAGTGCAAATTAAATACTTATACCAGAGGCGTATTCTGATTATTATGTATGTTGTGAATTTGATCTAGTTTTATTATGGATATGATCTGTCAGTGTTGAAACAAAAGTGATATTTCTGGTGGAAGAATAAGAATAAGAGCCCAATTCGAACGTAGGTATGGTACACTGGCATGATGTTCATAAATGATGTAAGTATGTAAATGATGTCATTTACCTATTGTGCATTTCGCTCGTACTTTGTCCGTACATGTATTGGCGCGAGAGAGACACGATACAAACAAAGTGTCAGTTCTAATGGGCCTCTTGGAGTCGACACCAGAGCCAACGCGAGATTTGTAGTCACGCGTCAAAATTCTATTAATCTATAACATCCCTTTAATAATTGGATTGAATTAAACATGGTACCGTACCTATTTAGTTTAAAAAGTGCGGCAATTATGAGGTGATATTCTAACGCTGGTCCCGGTTTATAGTGGCGCTAACGGTCTTGGAACTGGTATAGCTAATGCCTAACTACTGTTACCTGATATTACAAGCCAATATCAAAGTTATCTCGGCAAGTAAAGATATATTATATATTGTGAAATAAGTTTAAATTCAGAACATTTAGCAATTAGGTAGATAAGTACCTACATTATTTACAATAATTATACCTATTCTATAAGTTACCTATAAGTTAATTTAAGATCTGTTTAATTTTAGTTTTAATTTTAATGTTGTTTTTATTATCATTTTGTTTGTTATTGGTAAATAAATAATTATATACTAAGTCTGTTACAATACGAAAAATAGTTAACCGGAATAAAATATAAACTTGGTTTAAATTAACAGTGTCAGAATAATGATAATCTAATTTCATTGGTCAGCATATATTGTCATTTTTGAACATTTTTGGGCACTCGAAATATGTATTTTTTTGGTTTGCGACTTACACCAAAGAAACGTTCCTAATAAATCGTGTTTTCAATTCAATTCATATAATAATGTTACTTGCCTAAGATCTGTATTACCTGTTATTGGTATTAGAAAAAAAAAGTTTTGTTTTCGATGCTTTCTCTTTGTTCTATGATGATTTGCTTTTGAGCTTTTGACCCTTACATGATGGCAGGGAAACTTTTACATATTTGGTGACTAAGTAGATAATATAGGTGGTATTTTATACAATCTTGATATAACGGAGAGCTTTTCAGTCGAGGACTGTGTTGTTTAGGCCGCGAAGGTTGCTATGGTACGAGATTGAAGAGCTTGATTGTATCACTATCGTATACAATACTTTTTCTACTATACAATCTACCTATAAATAATTAAACAGAATTAGGCAAGTATCTAGTACTAAAAACATAAAACAAAAGACATCAACGAGCTTCTTTTTTCAGTTAAAAGAACCTCGTTGATGTCTTTTGTTATGTCGTTTGCAAAGTATGCGATTATACATAATTTGGTATCATCATGATCATCATCATCATCTCAGCCATAAGACGTCCACTGCTGAACATAGGCCTCCCCCTTATGGCATATGTAATTTGGTATGCGGAATGTTAATTTAACGGCAGAGCAAAATATATATTGTTTATTACATTTGTATAAGTGTCCATTTAGTTATATTTTATACATTTACCTACCATTTCATATCATCAAAATACCGATTCGCTCGTAGCTTAAATGCTTTATAATCAATGTCGCCGGCGATTAAATGCGGACTAAGAGGCTCGACCAGTTTTTCAAATCCATTGACTGTAGACTGGTCCGATAGTAGAAAGTAAGGGCTTATATTTGTTTAAAACGCCAGTACTTAGGCCTTTTTGAAGTTAGTTGTATTGGGTCCGTTACTCCTCTCTGCGCAGAACTGGCCAGTTCGTAAGTTTTTACCACATTTGTACTGGTGCGCGTTTTACGTAACTGTGCTTCTAATGGCTCTAAGTTTTTCCTTTGCTATCGAGAGCACTGGTCTATAATAAGTTGATTGCGACGCAATGGAGATGTCGCGTCGAAGTAACTGTACAGGTAGAGAGAGAAAAGCTTTCACATTTCAGTCTTTATGACATCGCCATAAGGTTTGTTTCCATCTAGTATGTGATGAAAGTATTCAATAGGTACAATGTGTCTAATAAGCGGATGAAGAAAGAGAACGAGGAAGGTTAGTTTCGAACCATCTGTCACTTGTTTACCGTAATTCACTAGAAAGGGTGAAGTGAAAAAACGGAACTCTTTGATTATATTGATTAAGATTTTGATATCGTTTATAAAAATTTGATCACTGGTAGAGTCACTTAGATTATAGGTACGTGTACGTAAGTACCTATAATACGTTTACGTTAGTACGTTTAAGAGGATATGTTTAAGATTTTAGTTTTTTTTATTAAATCTTAAGCCTTAAAAAAATGTTATACCACAACATCTGGTTTAGTTAGCAGGAATGTTCACGCAGTACCATAATAAAATAATAAATCATCAGTGACATCAAGGGTACGCAGTCAAGTACTATTGCCCTCATGATCACCATTAAAGGCGTTAAGAGGCCTTGCGCGTCATGCTCTTAAATTAATTGCGGCTCGAATTTAATTCCATTACTTTGCATAGTTTTGAAACATTGTTAGTTAATAATAGGTACTTATTTGTAATTGTTATCCTTATATATTTATTTATGTTTCACGTATTTAAAATAATGTAAACAAATAAAAGCGAGGGGTCATTTGGTCAATGAGATAATACCATTTGAGATAGTAACCTTCTGTGTTTATGGTATTACATCATTGTCTGATAGTTATTTTTGATATACCTTACATTATTTTTGTCTTCTGCCTATTTTACGAAGTTTAACCAGGCTTAGTATTTTTTAAACAAGGTTCGTAGCACATACATACATACATACATACATACATACATACATACATACATACATATAATCACGCATATTTCCCGGAGGGGTAGGCCACGGTTTAACAATTTGAAAAAAAAGATAACTTTTTCACTTTAAGATTATCATAACTTCATGACTGTTTTTGTAGTAAGAAGCCCCTTAAAATAATTATGCGCTTTGCATACTTTTATAATCAAGATGATATCATTAAACCAGACTCGCATCGTATGTACATGTATAACGCATATATTTCCAAGCAAAAGCAGATGTCTTTTGTTTTTTAGTCTAGACTTCAACACATACTTTTAGCTGACAAAAATACATTCGTTTGCGTCACTGCTTCATTGAAAGTAAGATGTGTTGGGACGAGGAATTGGGGCGCATATAAATAAGATATATCCTTTGACTTATGCATAACGTCGCTTCGTATCTAATGGTCTACAATTTATTATTATTTTCTATCTTAAATCCTGTTTTTTGCAGTCAGTCCAAGGTTTCTTCGTTTGAACAAAAATCTTACGACATCAGAGTATCTTAACCTACGAAATACCATTTTGATCCCAGATTTTCTATATAACTATCACACGTCTATTTGACTGCTATTTTATTTTAGCTTATTACAAAAAAAAATCTTATACAAAATGCAGGAAACAATAATTTGGCCGGAAAATGTACTACTTACCTGTATTCTAAATGTTATGGAATGCAACATTTAGGAGGAACTACGGTTACGACGGTTGGAAGAATTTCAAGTAAAAACGTTAATCTATGACGATTGTTAAAAAATTCCTTTTTAAACTTTTTTTAATGACAACATTTATCTTATGCTAACATAAAAGAGAGTGAAGGTTATCTATCCGTGCTATAATCGTAAATCTTGACCTTCTGCGGCTTATCATTTTAGCGCGATACGACGAAATTTTAGTTAATGTAGGTACTCTATCTTAGATAACAAGTAATATCTGTGAGTCCGAGCTTTGCTTGGAAAACATATAAAAACTCAAAAATCCGCGTTTTCTTAGAGATAATACCTATTAGCTAGACCCTAGTTCACAGGTTTTTTCGCCCCCGAAAACCCTCATATAGCAAATTTCATTGAAATCGTTAGAGCCGTTTCCGAGATCGCCGAAATATATATATAAATAAATATACAAGAATTGCTCGTTTAAAGGTAAAAGATGAGATAAAATAAGGATTGCCTAAGAAAAGAACAACGTTCAGATTTTTCAAGTTTATCCTTGTATTGAAAATAATTTTGTGCTTCGAGGAACACAAAATTAGAGTGGTGTGATTCATTTTGTTGATTCACATTTAATTAATTTCCTTGCTTGTTATTGTTTGCGGAATTGATTTACCTAATTGGCTGAAGGCTGATCAAAGTAATACCATCGTTTCTTACAGTTAATTTGTGTTATACGTACAGAGGTACAGAGTACATAGGAAATTATGTAGTTGCAAAACCAAATAAACAAGGGATGAGGTCACCAGCGTGAGATGATACCGGGCTTAAGATGAGTAACATATTTATTAACTCATGGAGTTAGTATTAATTGAGGAATTGCTCATACTTCTTAACCACATAATTTATTTAAGTATAAGTATGACTTTTAATTTCTCTATTTAAATAGCTCTTCCATCACATCATGTAGGTACCTATTCCAGAATTAATTCACTTAGGTTCACTTGCACCATTCCTCTAACCCGGGGTTAAGCGGTTTAACCGTCAACCCAGTGTCGAATTGTACTGGTAACCATGGTAACTCCAGGTTTAATCGGTTAACCCCGGGTTAGTGGAATGGTGCAATGCCTTAATGTGTTTCCTTAAAACTAGGTTAACATTTTTTGATAATGGTTTTGATTTGACATTTTTACGCAATAGTTTAGGCATTAAAAATCATAACATCCGATCCCATTCAGATATCAGGTTCGGATGTAAATATATGCCTAATCTTATTTGCGATGCGGGGCGTTGACACCGCCGTATTTATGCACATAAAATGTATTTTCGCATAATACATTTCAATTAAGTTGCGCGTCAAGTTGCACCGACCTCATTTAAATATCGAACTCACGACGGGCACTTCCCTTGCATCAAACTTGGAAATTGTCTTTGTCAAGTACCGACATATATGTAAGGGTTTAAAGGGTAAGGTACGAATATTATCGAGGATAGGAAAAAAACTTGAATTACCACAAGGATAAGGTTTTTCATTTAATGATAATTAATTGGAGTGTCAATACTATTAGTTCATGTAATTTTTTAAATTTTATTTTTCAAGTAAATACATATTTACAAACTGAATTTTAATGAATAGTCGCTCTGTTAGACGAGGTTTAATTTATATAATTGAACTTGAAATATAGAGTTTAATATATATTGAAATATACTCATTAGTACCTAACAAAGGGCATTTTGTGGTATTATTATTCGGAATTAACTAAAATTTATAACTTACTTTAGATTCTGAATGCTTAATTTTTATATATACCTACTACGTGTAGTGTAAGTTTAAGTAGGTAATGTTAGTCTATATTTACATTATGTAATTGTACAACTATAGCAATATTGACGTTAAAAAAAATCACATATAATCATGTGGCAAATAACATATGCATACAATAGCAGAGACGACATATTGCCGACCCTGTGCTGAATTTTGAAGCTCAATGGATTTGATGTTATTCTTTCCTTTCTTTACATGGATAGTGTTTCATGCCAATATTGCGCGACGCAATTTGCGCCTGTACATGTTACCTCGCAAAAATAAACTTATAACTAAAATTTCTTGATTAAAACGTCGTCGCTTGTATCGAGAGCATTAAACTGCAGAGCTGCAGAAAATAGTGTAACAAAAAGCCAGTTCACAATCAAGACTTGCGTCTCCCACGCAAATTCCGCGCAGGGCAGCATCGGCGCGGCGCTGCCAACACGAAGTCTTGTCGCACCGGCCCAATAAACTAGAACCAGAGACTCATAAGTATGTAGTAATCATTTTTAAATTTCATGCAAAGTGACATTTTGTTACTTAGGAAATCTTTAAATATATATAAAAAAAAAACGCGCAATGCCATCTTGTGAGCACTCTGAAAGTGTTTCATAACATGGCATTGAGCTTGTATATAGATATGCCTAAGCGCTAATATCTAGAGAGAAGAATCTATTTGGAGATCAACAGTCTTTATTATTTACTTGTCTGCATTGGCCTGGTAAATAACTGGGAACCAGAACTGTCAGCAGCCGACATATCTAGGCGGATGATAAACTAAAAATGTTCTCAATTAAGATCCAGTTTTTCTTGAGCTTTAAATTGTACAATGTCACAAAAATTCATAATAATTAGTGCTATGGATGACTCACGCTGGAGTCGCTAGACCGGGCCGGGGCCGAGCCGGAGCTTCAGCGCTTCGTTTTCTATGGAAAGCACCACGTGATCACCGATCAGCCGTTATAGAAAATGACATGTCGGACGCCTCGGTCCGGGCCCGCTCCGGTCTAGAGCGTGTCATCCTTTATCCACTGCAAGAAATAATGTTGAAATGTACCTATTACTTTGAAAGACCTTATTATTTTACTCATTTAACGGAAGTGAGCGTACAAGATGGGATTGCAGAGCCGGACCGCTCACCACTTAAATTGGCCTTCGCAAATTACATGTAGATATTATTGCTGCCCACGTCATGTTCTGGTGTGGGGAGTCCATAATTACGTGTCATAAATCGACCATATCAGAACCTAAGTGTTTGCGAAGCGATGCAATTTGGCTCATTATGCACAAGTTTATCCCACGAGTAGAAAGACGAGACGAGACGACCCACTGGATTTAAGTTCTGAGGCTTTCTCCGCGGTTTTGTACTTTGTGTCTGTACCCTGTTTATGCCTTCGGGAGATTCGCGGAAAATCAGACGAATAAGTCACTTTGATCAACTAAGTAGGATGGGAATTCCACTGAAGAACAATTTATAGTAACTACTTAACACTCATTACGTCGCAGCATCTTTCAGTACCTATGATTCCCAGTAGAATTTGGAGTGTGCATCATTGTCTGTCAATGTATTTCAATTGGAATGACTTCGTCGAAATTGGTATTCTCACTATAATGAACAATCATTTTGGATTATTTAGCGCCAGCTTAAGAATCGGCGGCAAAATAAATAGTGCCTAAGTTATTGTCCAGGTACTTACCATTTATGCGTTATCTAGATCCAGACACAAAAACTGATATTAACATAGTAACATCTTTACTTCCAACATTAATTATGATTGATGTGTACAGTCGAGACAAAAAGCGACATTCTGTCCCGACTCCCCATTAAGACGCCCCTTTATGGCCACTGGCACACACAGGTAGCATAATCGATTGTTGAAGAAGCGCGGGCTGTGCAATATCGAATAATTAATCACGGCCTTATAAGGCACAGCATACGAAATTGCCATCAGTAATAAGCTGAAGACTGCGATTTATCGCGGAGTATGACGGATATTTCCATCGTTTAAGTGCACGCGAGCATTTGCCACAGGGTAACCGCTAAACCAGTATACGTAGAACCTCGATATCTATTTAGACTATGAGAGATCAGGGGTGTTTACACGGGTTTTGGGTTAATAACCCTGAAGAGTGCAGACTGAAGATTTATCGCTGAACAGTACGTGATGCATCAAGGCATGTTGTAAAGTGTCCGACGCATGTTTTAATTGTTGCCCAGCGCCTCCAATTTTTACTTTATGATCATGCTGTTAAACAGTCTTTGTGTTCGTCGATAGTTTATTATTATTAATTACCTACTTACGTTTCTTAAATTTAAATGTAGGTAATGAATACGACTGAGCAAACTGTAGTTAAATAAATTGTGATAAAACGCAACTGACCTGAAAAGTTGGTTAACACGAAATGCAATATGTACGTCTATTACATTTACCTCCTACATTAAAACATTTTCCAATATATGTATGTATAAACATTACTTAGAATAGGATATTTAAACTATATATTATATCTATAAATAATACTAAATTACAACTAAAACCCTAAATACATCTAAAATAAAATAAGGAATATAAATGAACTTAAAATTACATTACGCGTAAGTAATAAGGTAGTGATTATAATTTGCGATAAATATGCCAGTTGCTAGACACCAAACTTTTTTGCTGCCGAGCTAATTTGGTGTAGTGTAGTCTTAGTCTACGCTCTGTGGGGTTAAGTGCATGCTCGGGAATCAAGTTCAATAGCCACCCACTACTGAAAAATACCTTAATTTTAGATTGAAGATTTTTATTTCGAGTTTGTGGTAGATAAAATAACAAATTAAAGTTTCAATTTTGTTGTTTTATTTCGACTTCGTGAAACTTGATATCCACCAACGGTTTAATGTCTTTTCAAATGTAAAGTTAATTAATTGTTGGTTATAATTGTGCTACATGTGCTTGTGCTGCAAGTTAAAATGTAACAGTTTTGGGCAAAATGTAAAAACCTATAAAGCTTATTGCATTATATGTACCTCATCCATGCATTTAAAACTTTTATTACATGGCAATCACTCCCAGTCTTTAAATAAATGCCTGTGGTTAAATAAATTTAATTTTAACGGCAGCAGAAATAATCATATTTGAGCCTTTCGCTGCGCATGAGACTCATGAAACTGGCAAGTAATTCTACTGCGTATCGAGATCGTCAGGAGAACCAGTATTTATTCGTGATCCGTTATACAGGGTGTACATCGTTTGCCAAATTAAAACGGCAGATAGGTAGGATTTGCTATCTACTCATGCCTAGAAAAAAAAATTGACCATGGTTTTTTTACTACTGTGGAAGTAAAATTTCGAAATTTAGGAAAAACTGGCATAGAGCTGAAAAAAAAATCACGCGCAAAATTAAAAATTTCTAGGCCTGGGAATAGCAAATGACTCAACCTATCTGCCGTTTTAATTTGGAAAACGATGTACCAAACACCCTGTATATACATGTTAATGAGTTAGAGGTCAAATATATGCTGGTTTTCTGAGTGAAAGGCTCAAATGTCTTGAATAGCGATTGATATATTAACATCCTTGCTCACGGTCCGAGGTTCCTTCATTGATGATGACAGCTCCCTCACTGCACTTGAATAAATTCATGATCAGAGATATCAAGTAACGCTGCATCGATATTAATTTTGATAAAACTTAATTGTATTGAATTTCTTCGAAGCTGTAGCTAAATATCATTCTCAATTAATTCTTGTTTATGTAATGTTTATGCCGCCATGACTATAATACCGTTTGATGGTATATTTTTATTGCGAATACCGCATGTGTAGGCGGTTTTATTATTTCATAGTATTTCGTCTAGCCGCCACGACCACGGACCACGAAGCATTTGATGTCGCAATTCCATCGTGTGTGCAATTTTATGAATTTTATTGCTGATTTTTACGATGTCCTCTTTAATTTGATAGCTAAGTTTGGCTTATCGTAAAATTTTGTAGCTATTGGTCTTATGATTATTATGACTTTATTTACGTAACTCATTGTTTAACTGCGCCTGGTGGTGTATTTGGAAATCACAAGCCGGACTTGTTAAGTACCGGCGCTTTAATACACAACAAAACAATTTTAACCCTTTTTCACAGAATCGTTCAAAACAGTCCCCTTGCTTGCGTGTTGTTTTATTTGTTAGTCTGTCTGTACGTTATTTCTGCCTCGAGTTCGTGTTGAACATGATTTCTTTGTTCGGGCCATGGACTCGAGAATGCTCTTCTAATTTACGACGGTTACGTCCCAGGACCGGACTATTTCTGGTTTCCAGACATCGAACAATCTCTGAACAACATACGTGGCGCTTAGTGATCTTTAATTAGTTTGAAGGTATAATAAAGCAATTTAAAGGCTATCGTATAGTAGTACTTTATGGGTATTAATTTAGATAACATGATTTATTTAACGGTGTTTAAATTTAGAGTTAATTTAAACTAATGGTCAAGTGCGGTGTGCGCCAGACAAGCGGATTCAATTACAGTTAAAGTAAATTTGTACGACCGCGTTCTATTTGGGGAGTTTCTGTCAAGACCAGAACAAAGCCATTCTGAAATTAAAACGGACAATGCATTGTATTCTCCCCAGTGTCCGAATTGACTGACGTGAAGAGTAATACAATAGCATTTTAGGGTGCTTCCATCAAATAAATGGTCGCAAGAATATCAATTGGTAAACGAATACCTTTTAATTGCATTGAATGCACCCTAACACCAACAAATATTTTGCTAAGAAAAGCTTTAAGCTACAATAAACATTTGGAAATAACAATAAGCATTACGCATGTCTATTTTCGTTACTGTGTTTGTTATATTATATTACTCTTTTTGTTTCAGGTAAGTGCTAAGAAACCTTAATCAAGTTTCGAGAATTGAGATGAGATGAAATTGATACTTAAGCGGGTAAGTCGATTATGCATGAGAAATGATTGTTACATTCCCCGGATCACCTCTAAAAATATTATGGTTAAAGTAACTGAATTAATCAAGTCTTAATAAATAGGTGGTTGGCCAGGCGTAAACCGCATGTAGGCTTTTGTAAGTGGGCACAAGTCGGCTTTGTAAGCTTCGGCGGAGCGTGCTCCGCGAAACAGAGCTCGCTTTGTTCACTGTTGTAAAGACCATGCCACCTGGCTTGGGTATTAAAAACACTCTCTACTCGGCTTTACATATACCACTCATTATTTTGAGGACAACTGTAGGTTTAGGTATTACTAAAAATTATGTTTTTAAATTGTTTCCCAAGACAATGTATAATTACATTACATTATGTACAGGTAGTTCATGAAGAAAAACCTAACTGTGCCACTTATCTTTTGGTTTGCCCACGGCTAACACTGGCCGATTAACAAGATATCTTGTGGAAGCTTTACATTCATATTTTCACGTTAAGGTCTTTAAATGAAATATACTCTATTAAGAGTAGATACACACTCTAAAATTATTTCTCTATCCAAAAGTAGTTCCTCTTACACTTCACCTTTGATCTGGGTATTTTGTTTTACGATCTTTTAACCAGGTACTTTACCTCTGTATTGATCTTTTCTTATATCTAAAGAATTATTTTTTAAATAAGATTTAATGTATGCTATCTCGTAAGAAGAAAACAAAAAAGTATGCTATCTCATACTAAAATGATTAGGGCTTTACAGGCCATTTGCAAAGAGATAAAAGGTGTTTTGCAAGACCCTGCTCGAGTGTCATTTGTTCGCATTGTGAGTCTTTACGTTTACGACTGCGAGAAGAATAATGGCCCTATATGGCCGTGAAGAGGCCATCTCTTCAGTTCTTTTACAACAGCCCTGAATAATAATATTATGTTCGCACAATTTAATTATGTGGGTCAAAAGACTTTTTCTGCTATCCATTTTGGTAAAAGTGATATACGGCGGCTGTTCTTTTATGCGTTCAGTTAGTGCATACATACGCACAGTCAGCTGCAAAAACATTCTCCCAAATTTACTATATTTGACACAATTTTATGGCACTGAAAGTCCTCATGGATGCAATTTCAATTCATGTATCAATAATTTTGGGTTTATAATAACACAATACACTAACAATGAACATATAACCTAAGAACATATTTATTCTAATTGATACCGTATCGTCAATCGGATGCGTAAAACTAAATGTATGTAAATCGCCTTCGGTATTTGGAGTTGTCCAGTCGATCATGTACCTATTGACAACCGCAATCGATTGTTTTCGGACCGCTGAAAACAATGTTAACAATCACGTGACCAATTCACTGCAAACTGCTGATAAAATCACGTTATTGTTCCACCATTAACACAATCTTGCAATGTTATCGTGTTATCAAACAAGCCGCTTATAAGTCTATAAAGCTCTCCCAAATGTTGTAAATCAGGCGGCGTAGCACGGTCGCGTTTTTATCCCTTGTCGCCATGCCTGTCACGTTCTAACAAGTATGTAAGTGCGAAAGGGACGCGCATAGTGATAGTCGATAAAAATGGAACCGTGCTGCGCCCGCAGGTCGACTGGTTTGTAAAATACTGGTGGAAATATTACTGACATTTTTTTACGCGTGACTTATATAGGTACGCCTCACTAGTTCTCATCACATTAGCATTCGTTGGATTGCCGTTCGGCGTGGCTAAAATAATGGTAGCAGTTTTTTCATTCTTGACATAGCTGGTATTTTAGTCTGTACTATGTAACGAACGGCACTGGTTGAGCCTAATTTCGACTTTCACTTGACAGGTCTTTAAGAAATTATCAGGATTGGAAATTTTTTCGCTACTGTTTCGGTGTCTAAAATTAGCTGTTTCTCCTATTTTTAGTACAGTCTATTTCGGAATTAAACAGCCACATATTTTTTTGGGAAAAAGACGACTAGAAATTGACCTTTGCCATGGGATACTCCAGCAGGCTAAAAAAAGGTTTATAGTGTCTGCTTCAATTTTTTGTTGTTGTTTGAGGCGAGCAGTAAAGAGTAACTTCCTTATTCATAAACGTTTACTAAAGTTGACAGGCTGATAATAATCGTTTGTCCCTTTCCGACGTATTGGTATGATGGAAAGGGACAAACGATTATTATCGGCTTGTCAACTTTAGTAAACGTTTATGAATAAGGGGGTTATTGTATTGTGTAAGTTACATTACTGGTGAATATTTTCTGACCGTGGCGTGTCTCCCGCTGCCCCACTTTCCACGTCAGTGCTCATCCCCGACCACGTGCTCGTTTTATTTGGACGCGTGCCGGCGCAGGAGTCGTCTCTAGCGGGATGTATCAAAATCAACAACCAGCATTTATGCTGTTTTCAAGAGAAATCAATAATGTTAGTCGATAGGCCGCTACTAATAAAAATATTCAATTAGGAACGGATAAAAGTTTTAAAATAAGTGCATTATCTCGGCCAATATTGTAGGTAATAGTGGTTTGGGCTACTTCTAGGGCGGGTTAAATTAGGTAGGTACTACACCTAATTTAACCCGCCTGTCTCCGGTCGATAACAATATTTTCAATCTAACCTATCCGAATTGTAGGTACTCGTATATTGGTTTTTCGGGTGAAGAAATTAATTTCGCACTTGATTTAATGGTTAAATACATACATTATAATGATAATTAACATATAAGAAATATTATATTTCCTATTCGATTTCTTACCAAGTGAAGGAACAAATCAGCGACGTTACTGGTTTACTAAATTCAGACGAAATAGTGACCTTAAAACATTTATCATGACACTATCATTAGACACGGAAGCTTTCGCCGAAATTAAAATAAATAATCGTTGGTAATATTATAGTAAGGTATTATTAATTCGCATAACACACGCACAGTTTCACGAATGTGTTGGCGTCTAATTCTGGGAATGTTGCTAATAGGATCTCTATGGGTGTGCTAAGCCATTTCTGTTTTGATTATAGTTAGATCTATTGATATGAGAACCGAGTATACTCGGCGATGTAGGTAAATATACCCGTGACCTGGTCATCGTTCCCTATTAGATAAGACGAATATTTTGAACCTTATCTCCAAGGAATACAAGTGATGACCCAAAAGATGTTTTGCAAGAATATTTGGTAGCTGTCTAACGTTTTTCTTGGCTCATTCATCGTGTTTACGTATGTTGCGAGCGTAAATTGATTGGCGCTATGTTGCTTAAGTATCGTAAAATAGCTAAATGTTTTGTTTGTAAACTGTTTCGTTGGCTTACATTCAAATTCGGAGGATTTCCCTAACATTCTGGCTTTAGGTCAAATACCCCTGTTACATAATTAGGTATCATTATTTAGCCCTATATTGAGTAGGTATAATTTATATACCTTTATTTAGAGATTGGTTCCTTTTGTGAACTATTAATTTGTAGGTATACAAAATCGTAGTACCCATGTTCTCTGTATGACTCATATAATTGAAGCAATCATTCTTCACATTTACCCTAGTGTGTCTAGTGTACGGATGTTGCAAAATATTTATTTATACGCCGTTATAGTATCCGCAGTAAAATCAACAGAAGCTGTTTAGAACTAATGGTTTCCTGTACTGTTATTGTCGGATCCCGGTCAGCACGAGGTGCATTTCCGCGTCACCGGCGTGTTTAATTTCACTTAGCCATCGCCTCTTGTTATGGCGGCCTAGATACGGTGGAAAGCGGCCCTACCCATTATCTACTCCGCCGCGACTGACAGGCATTTTCTTTGAATTAGGTACCCGTAAACTTGTGACACTTGCCATTATTGGGGCTTTACTTATACTTATATCTTTTCGAGTAATGTAAGTATACTAAGTAAAGTACATAGGTTGTTTACAGAGATCGATTCGGCCTATTTACGACCGACGGAGCAACAAAAGAGGAGTAGAGGTGAAAGAAGGAATTACCTACTTCAATTACATTATGTCAATTTAGCTGATATGAATGACTACATTAAGCTTAATTCACACCTGTTTTGATATAATAATTATGTACCTACAAGTTGAGCCTTGATACGGTTATAATAATTTCCTTGCTCTGAGATAACCCCGTTTAAGACCAAACAATACAGTAAGCAGATAGGTACTAGGTACTATTATTATTCGCAGTAATTAAGAGTTCTGAGAAATACACTGGTAGCAAATCTTGAAGCTATTATTTTATTTAATCTTTCCTTGTTAAACAGCCCTGCTGTCAATCGATTTGAAGAGTTGAACGATCTAAAATAAGGCATGACGTAAAAAGAATTAAAAAATAACAGTCACGGAAGGCTTGTATCCTGTTGTAGCTTAAATAAAACCTTCATCGGTGACTCATCTTCCTTTTTCAATGCAAGAACCTAAAATTGGAAAAACACTTTAGACGTGATTTGTGTTCTCGTTGTTTATTTGCTGTCATTTTCATATTCATACTTAAAATTGGCAAGTGACTCATATCCTAAAGAACTCTTTGCATCTTGCTCTTTGCTTCGCATGCATTTTTGTACAAAGCTAAAGAGTCTTATGTGTGCTACAGCAAGTGACGAGTGTAAACACGTTGGTTTAAAGCGGTTGCCTTTACCTTTACCTCGCGCGAAACACGGCACATCTTCTGCAACATCTTGATTTACATATTTTGTAGCAAAATTAGACGTAATGTAGTCAAAGCTCGTCACATCAGTTTTGTTCTGACATGTATTTATGTGCCCGTACTGCTGTATCATTAAGTACCTATATTTCTTGCTTTCTTGCTTTATTGTTTTTAGTTAAATAGGTACGGCAATTTATTATTAACAGGCTTCAAAAAAGGAGGAGGTTATCATTTGGTTGATTAGATTTTATCGGTTTAGCTGATCTTGTGTAATGTAAATGTGTAAGTACCTAGTTACACATGAACAATTATTTTTACCTATCCTATTTTTACCAATCTGAAAAAAAATTGCAAAGGTAAGCTTTAAAACGCGTTTGAATTTCAAAAATACAAATTGCTTCTAAGCTAAGATGTAGTGACGTTTCATATTTAAGCAGTTCTTGTAACATCATGATTTTATGCTTTGTTCAAAATAGTGAGTGACACGCAGCTGGCGTAGGTATATGACTGAGCTATCCGCGCTTGACTAACAAAACAGATGTATCCGCCCCTACTAGGCTATCTCCGGTCAGCCCCATGTTTTACTATCTATGCTGCCTACTGTCATCAACTAAGTGCTTTACTGAATGACGCTGACGGGCAAGCAAGACTTAGACAAGGTCTGAGTCAACCGCCATGTATGCCTGCCCTTACTAGCTTATCTCCGACAAGCCCGATGTCTTACCTTGCTTTTCCCGATGCGTTTGAAGCGCATAACCGCACAGTGACATTTCAATGAAAATCTTATTATAGATAATAAACTTTTCAAACCATCTTGTGTGAATTTACGGCCCTTTGTATTAACAAGACAAACAGTTTCATACACAATTCAATACAAAAAGATCTAAAGATGCTTAATTTAACACTTCCATGTAACAATGGGGCAAACATTCAGGCGGAAAAACGTGTGATATTGACGACTACCAATAACAGTAAATAATCTTTTCAAGGACGCTATTGCTGTTTGGAGTGGTGCACTAAATAGGGCTTTGTGCACAAGAGTTCACTCCCGTTCAAGTTTAAGCGGCTGTAAATGCTGCTATTCATTCCCTGTCCGTGCTGGCGTCAACAAATGAAGTCACAGGAAACAAAGCAGGAGATTAAAAAAAAGATTTTGTAGTCTCTGAACGTGTTCGAAATTTGAATACAAGCGCTGGGGCGTGAATGCGCTCTAATTGTGCGCTTCAATTTACAATTTTGATTGCATGTCCCTTTATTGTTTTACAAGCTTTTGTTGTGGCCCTACATTCTAATTTGTGTTGCTGACTCGACGTTTTTAATGATAGACGAAAATAGTTTTCAGCTTAGTACAGTGATACTTGTCCCATTGTGAACTAGAAAAAAAACAGTCACGTTTTAAATTACGATGAGATGCATTTTTGGATCTTTAGGCACGACCCATCGGGGTCATCGAGTAGGTACGTATAGTTCGTTTTTTTTAGCATTAGAAAGAACTTGAAAGAAGGTAAGTGATCTTGACATGTCTATTAATAGAAAAACGCTTTTTAAAAATCAGTAACTATTACATATGAAAGCAGAAGAATATAAATGATCGTATTAGATTCATAATGGTTACATATTTGCCGTAACTTATTTTTAAAATGTGTTTTTCAATTAAAAGACACATCAAGATTGTTTACCTTATTTCTAATGCTAAAAAAAACGAACTATATGTACCTGTTAAAGAAACATTCTAATGTTAATAATGACTAACAGTTCATTAACCTGCAATGTTTTGGCACAGAAGCAGTTACGTATGACTAAAGATGCAGGAGCGGATATTGCTTCGATGCAATTTTACGACCGACTGGCCATTATATTTCTCTTCCTATTTCATATTTGGGTTTGCAGCCGTTACACTATAATGTTCCGCTTTACTAACAATGTCAGTCTGACATGCTTTTCCGGCGAAATATATCATTTGGGTTATATAATAGTACATTAGGGTAATTACAGAGCCCATTTACTACAGGGATTGTGGATGAGTATGAGTTTTCAGGTTAGAGTGAAGCTGAATCATGCAATTGAATTTCAGTAGGTTTAGAGTTAGACCAAGAAAATCCTGCAGCACTTTTGATAGCCCACGCAGTGCAAGTGTTATTTTAAACGCCAAACTTCTATGAAATAATGACGTATAAATGACACTTGCACTGCGTGGGCTATAAAAGCGCTGCAGACTTTTCTTGCTCTAACTCTATAAACTTAATCGGAATTGGTGCGATGAGCTTGAAGTCTTTGTTAAAGACTGGCGGGAAAACAGCTCAAAACCAGGATACGTGGAAGAATACGGAGGCCTTTGTCTAGCAGTGGGTAGCTCTAGGCTAGTAAAAACATAAATACAATTTATTTAATGATGCTTAATAGCCAGGCAAATTTGCCACATTGAGATAAAAAAACATGGCGCCACTATAGTGTTAAAATTTGGGCAACGTACGTTAATGTCTACGGTGTGACTGCGCTGACAATTGACCACTGATTGATATTCGCGATAATCGCTGCCGATACTCCTGGCGACGTGACCGGATGGCTAGTCCATGTTACAGACACATAGCTTAATAGATCACGTTTTTATTCGGAACAACGTTTAATTTTAGGTTCTACAATTTCTATTTATTACATAGGTACTTACATACATACATATCTTGAAAAGTTAATGCAAATTAACGTCATAAATAAGGTACAGATTGTTTTCTTTTTTTTAGTACATATTTACATAAGATAATTCAGTTATGGACATAAAATCGTTACTTTCGGATGTGGATTAATTAAATTGTATTCGATAAAGTATTGATTTTCGGTAGGTAAATGAAAAAAAATACCCAAAGCCGTTCAATTGAATTAATAACTGCTTTTTCGATGTAGGTAATATAATTTTACCGTAAATATACCGAGGAAACTTCTATATTATGTTCTATATTTAACGAACCTATTGTATAATATATGTCGATGTTACATATATGCGTAGTAAAATAAATTAAACAGGCACGGAGCAGTTGGCAACGCCTTGCTCGAACATCAACTGTGTCAACAAATTAACATTGTTCCTCTACATGATATATATGCGAACGATTAATTATGTTGGTAGGTCAACAGGTCAGTGGCTAGGCTTATATTATCATGCCGCGATCAGAAAGGGATTAGAAATAACAGATTTCCATACACTTACGTCAAAATCAATATGGATTGACAGCTATCTCAATCCCTTTCTAATCGCGATTCAGTAATACTCTGTATCTTTAGGTATCGTTTTCATTTTCGACGACAAGGTACCGGTTACAGTAGGTACCGGTTCCCGCAAACTTCTCTTGTCAGACCTGTGGTAGACCATGTCAGTCTCGCATCGGTCTATTCAATTCAGCCACCAAAAACGGTGTTTCTCCGGTGTTACACCATAAATCGTCTGCAATAGACGAAAAGGCCTATGATGAGAACATTTATTGATTAACCAACCAAATACAAAACCACCTGGATCTGTCACTGAACGACCTGACTTTAACCTACATTATTTGATCATGTAATGTTTTCGTCTACCCTCAACTGGCTTAAGAAGTCATTTGATGGTAGATTTTGTTTATTCTTTTGCAAATACCTAAAGATACAGACTATAGTATAAGCACTTATTCTAGATTACTTTTACAGAGCGCCTAATACAGAAATTAAACAAGCTTATCAATTTATCACTTTTGGAAAGTGAGTCAGGGTTGTAAGAGATTAATGTGTGATTGCCGTATCGTATCGTATACTTATCTAAGGTGGTGTTCGAAACGCGAATTAAATTAAATTTTTCATATTTCCCTTCCTTATGGGACCTGAAGATGACTGGCGCTAACATCGTTAATATAACAATAGTGAAAGGACCTCACCTATTTGTCGTATGTCCATTTTTTTACGATATGTCACCATATTTCGTTCTATATTTGTATATCTCTACATCTTTGGGAGTGCCTGCTCCGTAATATTTTACAAACCCTTTCCTAAATCTGTATTACTGGCCATATAGGCATGGCTATTAACGCGTTGTCAGCTCTGCTGCAATAGTACGAGCCACTCGTTTAGCTTCGCTAAATCTACAGGGTGGGTCTCTTAAATGCCCAATGTTTGCATTCCTTACTGTAGATGCAAATAAAAAAGGAAACCACCACGAGTCAGATTACGTAGGTACCTATTGGGAATTGCAGTTTCATGATTAAAATATTACATAGGTTTGATATTTAATCATATTTTTATACACAGCGGTAAAACACGACTAATTATATGTTAGATAGATTTAAAATAGCTAAAAAATACTTAAACTGAATTTCCAAAACAAAATCTGCGAATTTAGTATGGCATTGTAAAAAAAAAATACGTTAAAGCTGAATGAATAAAGTTACGTAAGTTGGTATCAGTATCACATACTTTAACTATTAACAATTAAAAAGGTGATGTTCTATACATACATATATTATTATTATGTAATGTATTTGATTTATACCTACCTCAATTATTTAAACCGGAGAATTTTGCATTCTTTTTCTACGTTTATCTTCTTATTTAAGAAAACTTGCACAAATAATTGGCCGTAATTAAATACCTACAGCTTAAAAACAGGTTTTGAATAACTCTCCATCCTGTGTAACGTGCAGGTATCTAGGTCACGTAGTAATTATGAAGTGCACTAATTTTACTGGCCACCACTCGGCTAATTTAAACGGGCAAATAGACCGTTTATGTGCATAACATGAATTTGATACAAATTGCTGATAAATGTGTTTTTTGTACCTTATTGTATATACCTAAGCAATTTTTATTTGCGTAACCTGTAATATAGTAATCGTAATAAAAATAACTATGTATTTCAAAAATTAGGATTAGGTATATTAACTGGTTGGCTTAGTAATGATTTTTTTCAGAATTTTTCAAAACATAAAATTATGCACAATAATTAGCTATTGGTTATTGATGATAATGATGATTGATATAAAAACAATGATTGATATAAAACCCACATAATAAAACTTAAAAATCTATAGATAAAAAATTTGGCCCAGATCGCCGTCAACGGGCAAGGTGCCCAGAAGGTTGGCCGTATTTCCCCGCTGTATAGCGATGCTAATACGCTGGGCGAAATAGTTGGTTATTGGATATTATAATGAATTAATGACAAATAATTATGAATGTATTAAAAACAGTGTCCTATGTAATGGACGTACGAACTCATCTAATCGTATAATTTACTATTTTTTATTTTGAGAGGCTTCTGAAATTGAAAAATAGAAAGACGTACGGTTACAACTGTGACACGTAACCAACTTCTGTTTATGGAATACGGAACACATTTTGTGAAGGTACTAAAACAAATTAATTTTCACATTTGGCTGTACTGCCGGCCTAGCCAAGGTCACAATCGCTATCGCTTCGACAACGAAAAGCATTATGTCTCTCTATCACTCTTCCATATTAGCGCGACAGTGATAGTTGCGTTTCGATCGCTACGGAGCGTTAGCGATTGGCATTTTGGCTACGCGGCCTGGCAAGGTTGTCACATAAGTACACCTACATGTTCCGTGATTCAGCTGTGAAATAGGTGTAACAATTTCGCATGTCCACCCCTCCTACCCCGAGTCTGGGTGGGCGCGACTGCAGGCTTGGCCGGGTCCTGCACGCGAAGAGTGCGCGGTAATGGTGCTCCTGATTTATGGTGCAGGCTTTCAACTGGCTGAATTGTCATGGTACCTATGACCTGCGGCGAATAGTGGGACCATTTATTAGTAAGGGATTTCCTCTTGTATTATAAGTTAACTAAGTTACGCTTTTATGAAACGGACCACTTGCCGAACACACCAGAATCAATGTGATTGTGTGATTTAGTTTTTAAATCCTGGGTCTGACAATTTGTACTAGTTTTTGCGAAAGCTATTAAATGGTAGTCCGGCCGGTTGCATCACAATATATTCTTTTGTCAAAAAGTTGCTGGAATATATTAAATTACAGGTATTCCATAGATATTTCACAGCATTTTAATATTATTACATAATCAGTTACTTTTAAAAATATCACAAAAGACCCGCATTTAAATGTTATTAGTGATAAGGTACTGTTTGGTTTCTTTGGCACTCAATTGTGACATCCGGCTCACATTAATATAAATAAGGTTTACTGTGTGAATAACTGCTTTTTCTTCCGGCGAGATAAGATAAGACTTTAAAACCGTATCAGCTGAGGTGTAATGTGAAATAACAAATGTTACAAAGCTAAAAGAATACAGAGATGCGAAAAATATAATTTTTGTAGAAAATAAATCGTTTTCATTTTTCGAGCTGTCAAAACGATTAGCCACTGTGGGATTTATTTTATGAAAACAGAACATGTGACGTCACGGTCAAGTAAATAGAAATTGACTCAGAAAATAATTGGTCTCTACGTTTTTCTAATATTTTTTGTGGTGATCTATTTCGTGCATGGTATGAAATAATTTATTTCAAATTCCTACATACCTATTGGTGAGCATACGTAAGCCTTTTTCCCCGTATACACATACAGGCTCAGTCAATGATAAAATTGGGCCAGTGGCGATATAATATTCACATTATTTACCGTACCATAGTCGTCATCTGTACCTTGACCAACGACGATTAACCTCGGTTAATTGCAGGTATGAATAATTGAGTAGTAGGTTATGACTTGCGTAACCGTACTTAGTCCTATTTAACACTTAACATTGATCATCACGGCTATTGCTCCATGTACAATAAATAGTTGACTGTTTTTACCACTATAACTGTACAGTATTAGTAGTGTATTGTATATACATACAATACACGTACAATATACGTGCACCCGGGCAGCATATTTTATATAAGTAGGTGTGCAGCCTTCCGTGGTTAAATGTAGATACAAAATCTCTGCAAACTTGACCGCACTATACTTATTCAATAACGTCCCAAACAGGATACAGCTGTCACCGGGCCGAGAGGATCGCAATAAATAAACATTTTAATACACTGCAGCTTTGCAACAAATTAAACTTTTAAATTGCCGTTGTCGTTCGAAGAACCGCGCCGCGCCGTTATGAACGATGGACGTTTTATGAATGGTCTCGAGTGCAGAAGCAAGTTTTGAGCAGATATTTATTGGCAAAAATTTCATTTTTGGTACAAGCTTTTATCGCTGACTGTACTTTTCTTTCCACAGGCAACTATATAATACTCATCGAGACAATTCTAAAAACCCCAAACACAATTAGGTTTCGTTGTTTTATCACAGAGTTCCTATGGCCACCTCCGGTCTCCATCATCAGATCATCTCCATGACACCATAATATTGCATTGTCACCCGACTTACGTAGTATGTACCTATGCAAAATTTCAGCTCAATCGGAAACCGGGAAGTGGATCAAATTTAACTTGCAAGATTTGATTACAGACAGACAGACAGACAGACAACGGTCAGGTGAAACTAAATAAAAGCTTGTAAAAAAAGTCACATGCGCAGAAATAATGATTCGTGATCATATCATGTTCCATAGACAGTTTGTTGCAAACAAAATTAAATGTAGACGTAGATGAACATTAATGAACATGTGCTGTGGATTAGACGAGTACAATGAACCTACACAATAATTACCGGGCAGATCCCCGCGGCTGCGCTAACGCAAACAAGCCGTACCTACGAATATTAGCATTACATCGTTGTATAACTTTATATAGAATCGTAATCTTAGTTATTAAGATCGACTTCGTACATGCTTTGTCTGTAGTTAGTTTGTATTTAATCTTGGTTCGATTTTATCCGGTGTAATTATAATAAAATAACACTGAGGAGGGTCAAAATTCTTGGTCACGCATAATGATAATTATCATTTTGCAATGTCAACACGTGTTTAGTAGCACTGTCTGAGTAATTATTGGAAATCTAGGAATCAGATCAGACGTAATATACCTATTTGCATTACAATCATTGTGAATAAAACTTTAACCGTTATAACTAGGATATCCAAAGATTTGAACTCTTTCAAGTGACTCATTTGGAAGTAAATTTTCATCTCAATACTATACATTGGAAATAGCCCAGCGATGAAAACATCCACGCACATGCATTCCAACGTCTATTTATATTCATTAAGTCGATATTTCCCATAACATTTGTACTTTCAACACACGTGTACTGATTTTATATGACAACAGGTGTCTTACTTACTTCAAATTTTGTTTGTTCGAACTATAGCTGTCTCTTCAAGAGAAATAATAGCCACGAGAATATGCTTTTCAAAGTTAGTCACTAATTATTAGGATAATATCAGTGACATTATAGCCATTATAGGCAAAGATTACGGATTTGGTTCTATACTTTAATTACAAAATGTAATTCGGTTTGTATGGTGAATATCTAAATTATGAACTATAATTTGGTTCGTAAAGTTAAAGAGCAGTTGAAAAATACTAAAATAACTTTTTTCTCTTAGTGTGATTTTTTTGTTCATTCATGAGACGAGGTATTTCGAGAAATTTCAACGCTTTATCGATGTTATCTGTTATCATCAATGATGAGATGAACAATGACCGGGGTCAGCGAGGGTATTTCCGAAAAAGATAAACGATTCAATTGTTGTCTACATTATATCACATCATGGTTGACGCTTTAAATCAACAGGTTGTCAAAACTAATTGAGCCACAATTGTCGACAATAGAGGTGTATGAAATTGTTGGGCCCGTTCAATTACTGGGTGCAGTGGTCCGCGTAATACGTTGAACGGTTTCCGAGCAGCTGATCAGAGGACCTACCGCGAATTATGTTCGACGTGTTGCCTCTCTGTCGCATTTAAGTATGAATCTACAAGTGCGACAGGAAGGCAACACATCGAACGTGGTTCGCGGTAGGCCCTCAGACCACATGTCGGTGTTCCAAATTTTAAACGTTTTGAATAGTTTGGCTACGAGTAGATTGCAAATGCGAGTGAAGGGAAACATTCTACAATGCATTGCACTCCTTAGGCCCACTTGCATCATCCCACTAACCCGGGGTTAAGCGAATAGCCACATATACCGCTAGCTAAAGTAAGACAGACCTTTAGCGTACATACCATTTTATTAGCTACCTACAACAATATCCAATCAACACTTAAATACATTAATAATTCTCAAAAACTCAAATGCAATTTAACTTTAATCAATAATGGTATTTTATTAATAAAATAGATTCGATGGGCGGCGCGGAGCGGCCGGGGCGGGACGGTACGCCCAAAGACATCGCGAGCGATTATCAACCTGTGTGGCCGCCGCAATTACGAGTACTCGCTGGTACATAATTACGAGATTAAACAGGAATTAACATATTTAACGGGGCTCACGTTTTTTTTTATCGAAAATGCGTAAAGCAAAAAACGTGTCAAGGTTCAATCAATCTTGATAACGGTAGCTAACATAAGTATTCGAACAATGAGATACGTCAAATACTAGATATTGAAACGATATGGATTAGATATTTCAGTGTCAAACAAGGGTCAAAAGTGACGTATTTGTTTGAAGAAACGTCAATTTTGACACTTGTTTGACACTGACATCTAATCGATACCTTTTCTAGATCTATTAACTGAGTATCTTAAAGTTGCAATCGGGCCGTAAGGTGGAGATGCGTCTCGCTCGCACTTGTATATTAGCCAAAGAAAAAATTGGGATGAAATTTTAATAGTTCATAGGCCTTCTGTAGTTGCTAAGTATATTATACCTAGGTTATTACGGTAGCTGTGAGTACCATCGTATCAAACTTGTTTTTTGGATTTACGTATCGTAGTAGGTGAGCAATATTTTAAGCATGTGGTAAAATATAAGCTTTTAGCTTTATTGTAGTCTACTAAGATAAACTTAAGTTTCAAAGTTTTTTTATCGACGTCTAAAACATGTCGTCGTACATACATATCGATTAGTAACATTTTACTGCATTTTAACCGATTAACCACCTCTCTACTTGTAACATGGTACCAATCGCAGTAGGTATCTACCTAACATACATACATTTAAGAGTGCAGCTTTTAAAGGTACTTTGTGACATCAAATACCTATAGCTACTCCGAGGTATTCAAAATAATCCTCGACTTACGTGGAATTAAGAGCACTCTGTTAAAAGGGGGGTTGGACATTATTCTTTAAGGGTTGAAATATTCTTCCCTTAGTATGTCTTCCACTTTTAACAGCTTCAATAAATGAAGGTTATTAAAATTGGAAGTGACATTGTATCAAAATATATTTTCGTGGACTGTGAATGTCCTACTTACTTTACCAACTTGTCCAGAAAGAAATTTATGAATTGACTCATACATTTACGGTGTTTTAATAGTTTCCTGCTATAAAATATATCCTCAGTAACTCAATAACGTATATTGGAAACAGCTACTTAGAATTTAAGGCGTGCTTCAAATTAATGACGTAAGTTCGACAAAGAAAATACGACTTCTCTATTCAGAACCAGACATAACAAACGTACTTTACAACTTCTATAGTTATTAGCTCCCATAGCTGTAGTGTATAGGGATATTAAAAAGGCTATACTTATTTACGCACCTACCTTATCATGTTAAGTGATAACTAATGCATTTTAAACACGGTGCTTACATAAAAAATGCTGGTTTTAGAACTTGACTTGCGATTTATTTTGAGCATAATATCATTCATTCAACGTTCGGTAGAACCATAAAGTTAAAAGACTCAATATGAAGGCTATTAAATCTTATATTGATAGCACGTTTTTGATGATTTATCATTTGAATGACAATACCTTTGTATTCAATTTGTGCGTCGGTGATTTCGATCGGATTAGTCAGAAGTGTTGGACTTAAAAATATAATACCGTTAAGTTGCGATATCATTATTTTGCTAAACTGTCGTACACATATACTTATATTCTCTCCCTGGCCCTTCTGTGCAGAAAGTCTTTTTTATCATGCCATCTCGTCAGTTGCTTCCCTTCTTTTCATTCAATTTGTTATGTTATATAACATATTCAGGACATATTCATAACAGGTATATACCTGTAAATAAAAGACAATCGATTCAGTAGGTTGAGTTTGCTTTAATATAAGACTTTATAATAAGTAGCAGTTTTAAATTATTTAGGTAGGTATCTCGAAAGCGTTAATCGCCTGTACTAAGGTTATACATGTATACCTATGTGATTTTTTTACTACTGTTTGGTACCGGAGTTTAGCTCATACTTACTGCATGATAAACTAACTATTCCTACCTACATACTCGTATTACTTATATCTATCTTAGCTTATTAGAGAGTCAAGCTCAAACATGATTATCTCGGTAGGCTGGGCCTAGCGTACCTGACAGTTAATATATGAGATAGAAACGTGTGGGCGATTTAATTTCTAAGATGGATAACTCCATTACACTCCATTCTACTTTCAATCCCAGACAATATTTAAATGTCTGTAACTAACTTAACCATATTATCTCTCGGTCTTGCAAAGTGGAGACGTATTTATAATGAGGATTTTCAACAATCCCAGACAATATTTTAACGTCTGTAACTAACTTAACCATATTATCTCTTGGTATTGTAAAGTGGAGACGTATAATGAGGATTTTCAACCATCTGAAGTGGTATCATCCATAAATCCATAAAAAAGTGCAGCGTCACAAGAGGAAAACCTTTCCTGAGACGTTTTCTGTAATCTACTTTACCGATATTAAAGTAAGATATAAAACCAGAGCAATAGAGGTCCTATTCGTTCAGCTATTCGATGTTGCAAGTACGTATAGGGGTATAGTTTGTTTTGACTGCGAATTTCCTTGATCGTAAGTTTTACGAGCCGAGGGTCGTCGTCCTCATGACGTAATAAACAATGCTGGTGTTCTCTACACGAAATATTCTATTAAACTGGGCAACTGGGTTAAAATTTGGGTTATATAGGATTACACAAACTTTCCTAAGCTTCCCCATGATTAACTGCATTCAAAGGAAAACT